>NW_024737097.1:5749797-5847297 GCF_018991925.1 Homarus americanus
CTTTTGAGATGTGCCTTTCAAGCAGATGATGAGAAATGCTAATAAGGTGAAGGTCTGTTGTTCACAGACTCTGATGGCGAGGACTGAAGCAATGTCGTAAATAATAACTGTGACTTGTTTGCGATGTATTGCACTACAAACTTTAATAAATATAAAACGTTTGGTTCAGCTTTTCAGATATGGTATATGTATATGTTTGTTTCGATGTTTGTCTTTAGCAAATAATTTTTATTACAATCTCTTCTTTGGAGCAGGATGGCATATATGACAGCATGTTTGTCTTATGATGTTATAACAGCATTCGTGATATATTATGTTATGTAATCATATATTTCTGTGTTCATAGGTTATTGTCATGTTTTGAGTTAATTAGGACAATGTTATTCATCTTTGGTTCATTTGCTCTTTAATGAAATTTTTTTAAGGCATAAAACTTGAATAAACGTTCAGAAAAATATTTACAGTTCTTTATGGTTTAAGGATTATTATAATGTGTGGTGTCCAAAGTTAACGATAGAGTTACTGGGGATTATGGCTCTACCTAAAGCCTGCCGACTAAGCCTAAACGCGCACCTATACCTGCTTTACTGACATAATGCTTCTAACTGACGTATTATGCCTATTGACATAATCTACTTAACACATAATCTAACCTTATACAGCATAGTACTTCTTCTTTAACTATACCTAACCTGACACTTTATCTACTAACATGGTAATCTGACCCTGGCATCAACGAAATATTCTTCTAACATGGCGTAATCTGGCTAACTGACGTAATCTAACCTGACTGGTAATCTAGCCTAACTGGCATAATCACTTCTTTGTGGCATAATCTAGCAACCTGAGCATAATCGCCTAACTGGCGTAATCTTACAACATGGCATAATCTAACCTAACTGAAATAGTCTAACTGCCTCCAGTCTGACGCAGCTAACCTAATCAGGCCACTTTCCACCTACTAAGATAGCCTGTCACTTATTAACCTAACCAGCAACCTGACATAATCTAGCCTAACCTATTGAAACTTAGCCTTTCTACCTCATCTAACACCACTTTAATTCTCTGCTGCTGACAGGATAGTATGAAATTTGTAACCTCTAAGTGGCAAAATTAGCAAAACCTTTCTTCTGTAGCACGGCCCTTCTAGCCTGATCTGTCTGTCCAGAAAAAGCAGAATATATAATAAATGGGCAGGTTAATTTTAGGCTAAATATGGTTGATTCATATTTGTTTTGACAATTCGGCAAAATATCTATATTGAGAATATATGTTGGTTCCGTTATAAGACTGGATACACTACTGGAATAACTTGCGTTAGTTTAACGTCAATTACAGTTTACTTTATAATCTTATTCAATCTTCACCATCCTATTATAATCTTCTGCCTCTCATACAATCTTCAGTAGTGGGGTTTATGGATCGGGCTTTTTGTCGAGTATGAAGCGTGGACTGGTATGTTTCTGGGGCTGGGATAGGTGTGGCGAGAGGTTAGACAGAGTTTTTCGGGGAGTTCTCAATCAGTAGTGTGTCTTGGTGTGGGAAACGACATAGGTGGGAGGTTAAGTGAAGTCAGGGTATGGGGGCGTAGGAAGATTAGAGATTGAGGGTCGATAGTGTGTGGTGTCTTGCTAGTAGAGAGGTTTGTCGTGAATGGCTTTTTGGCAGTGTGCTGTTGTGCGGACTGTGGAAAGCTGTTAATGAAACAATGGTTTGGGCATTCATTGATGGCGGGCTAACATTTTATAATTTGACTTAACTGTACTTATCAATTGCTCTTGTCTCGTGAGAACGTCTGCATCCTGGGTGTATTATCCTCGAGGGGTTCTTGATGTAGAGAGAGTTGAAATGGAGTCAAAAACAAGCAGGTCCTGGGAAAGTGGTGATTGAAGTAGATAGTATTGAAAATATAGTTTAGTCATAATAACAGCATCAAAGTAATAAATGTAAAAGAGATGAAAAGGAGAAAATATATTGGTGTTTATTATACTATAGTAGAAGCTATTAACAAAATGGATTGTCAGGGCCGTTGGTAGTAAAGAAGACATAGATGTAATTGCAGTCTTGGAACATGGATGATTCGACAATAGCATTTTTGGCAAATTTCATATTCGGGATATTAACCTATTAAATTTGAGGC
Organism: Homarus americanus; assembly: GCF_018991925.1. Classification (NCBI taxonomy): domain Eukaryota; kingdom Metazoa; phylum Arthropoda; class Malacostraca; order Decapoda; family Nephropidae; genus Homarus; species Homarus americanus. The sequence continues at coordinate 5,751,938 of NW_024737097.1, forward strand.
AGGTAGGAAGGAGATTGGCGCAGTGTATATCAGGGTTGTTTAAAAGGCGCAATAATCAAACATTAAAATAAATATATTAAGTATTTGGGTAGAGTTGGTGGAGGGCAGTGAATCCGTAGTCATTGTTGTATATAGACTACTAATTTGAGTAGGAACGATGGTAAGTTCTATGGGAGGAAATAAAGGCATCTATAAAACAATGTATGTATTCTGGAGCGTTCAACTTTCAGGCATAGATTGGGAAAAATCGATTGGAGTAATGTGGATCTAAAGATTTTAGAGTATTTGAGGATAGTTTTATATATAAATTTATAAACTTTACCTGGGAAATAATATCTTCGTTTGATTCTCTGTAATAATGAAAATCTAGTAAAGATGTTTGGATTGGAGGTGGACTGGAAACAGTGATAAAATATATATTTAACTGTATGGGATATGGAAGGAAAATTAGGTTGATCCCGGATTTTGGAATGCTAGTTCGGTATAAGGAGGCCTGGATGACCTATGGTCAAAGATTAATCCCCCACTCCGAAGACTTCAACTTAGGGTGGATCTGAATTTAATTTAGCAGCTACTTATGACAATTTATTTAGACAATCGTAATGTAAATAGACATCTAAAAAATTCGAATGATGAGGAACCAACCAAAATGGATGGAATAATAGATATTAGATCTTCAGGAAAAAAAGAAAAGGTATACTTGAAAAAAGATTGAAAAGGCGAAAAATCACTTGGTTGCTATCCCAAACCCTATGCGAGGCGAGGTATAAACAGAAGTGGGAAAGCAAAAGTGTGAAATCAGGTAGCAAACAGATCGAAATACTAAAGCTTTTATCTAATAACATAAATCAAAAGGTTAGAGATGTGGGTCCTTAAAAAACTCTATGACAGAAATGACTTTGATATTGATGAGTTAAGAGAAATGCATGTAGTCGTTAAATAGTCATTTTTGCAACCATATTTACAAATAAAACTAGCACAGTTCCAGGATTCATAAGGTACTTCTCTTGCGAGCAATTATAAATATATTGATGAATATCAATATTGCTAGTAACGGTAGCACTTAAGTAATTAACAAACTTCCCAGAGCCTCGCCGTCGCCTGGGGTCAGACGGTATGCTAGAATATTAAAGAATGTAGAGATGAGTTGGAGTAATCCGTTAGCAGTTTATTTAACCAAAGTCATTAGAATGGACTGATGCCAGAAAGCAAAACACAAATACGGTTAGATTTTCAAAAAAAAAGGGTGAAACCGTCAATAGCATCAAATTACCGTCCCATTAGTCTCACGTCAATCATAGGCAAGTTAGCTGGGGTAAATTATTGCTACATAAATCAAGCCACCTTGGAAACATTCAACTTAATTCATTCTTCTTTCAGCACGGGTTCACCCAGGGACGTTCTTGTCTCACAAATTTACTTAGCTTTCTCAAATGTTGAAGCGGTAGATATTGATAAGTCATATGATATAATTTAGATTTCAGTAAAAGCATTCGATAAATTCCCTCATGAGAAGATTGATAAGGAAGGTAGAAAAACACATGGAATAGGTGGATCGATAATCCGTCACGATTAGGTCATGGTTAACTGGTAGCAAAGTGTATAAATAGATTAAGTCAGACTGAGATGCGGTCCAAAAGCGAGAATTCCCCAAGGGATCTGTATTAGGCCCTCTGCTGTTTGTTATATTCATTAATGATGTGATTTGAGCATAACTTCTAGTAGGATTATTAAATTTGTAGATGATACCAAAATGGGGAAGTGATAAATTCAGACAGTGACGGGCACCTTTAAAGAGATCAGGCCACTTACGCCAGGTGGTCAGTAGATTGGCAAATGAATTTTTAATAGTGATAAATGCAAATTACTACAGATAGGAAGACGAATACAAACGTTAAGTATAAACTAGGTAACACGGAAATAGAAACTCAGTTTGTGAAAAAAAAAAATCAAGGTGTATTTGATATATGACTTGAAACCTAAAACAATGTATTGGCGGCGTTAGCAACAAGGCAAACAAGTTCTTGGGGTTCATAGCAACATCTGGGTCTATTGAGTCAACAGAACTGCTGACGTTATCTTGAAGCTACCTAGCATTAGTGAGGCCACACATGGATTATCGCGGTTCAGTTCTGAGTGTCGCAATATAGAATGGACATAGATTCTTTGGAGAGAGAGTACAAGAAGAATTGTGAAATGATCCATAATATTAGAAACCTTCCATATGAAAGACTGGCTTAGGCTTACATTCATTAGAGGCCGTAAGTTCGGGGATATGATAGAGGGTGGCACAGAACAGGGTGAGTGCTGGGATTAACAGGGTGGAAAGTGGAAGATGTTCTGAAGCTCAGTAATAACAGAAATAAACTAGAACAAATGGCTTTAAATTAGATAAATTCCAGTTCAGAAAGGATATGAAGCTTCTGGTTTGGTAATAGAGGTTGTGGATGTGGAATAGGCTACCAGGTGCTATAGTAGGATCAGGGACGCTAGGGAGCTTCAAAACTGGATTGGACCGACATGGAGATGCTGGGATGGGTGTGAAAGGATCTGCCCTGTATGGAGCCAGTCAAGCTTCCTGCAGAAGCCTCCCACTTTCTTTATGTTCTTATGTTCTTATTCACCCTCACAATCTTACACCACATCTCCACCTCACAAATGTTTACTACATTTCACTTCACAATCTGCCCATCTCACTTCACAATCTTCACTTTACATCTCTTCATTCTTCACTACATCTCCATCACAAATGTACTACATCTCACTGCACAGAAATATTGCTACACTCTCACTTCTAGCCTTCACTACGCTCTCCCTTCACAATCTACTACATCTCACTTCACATCTTCACCATCTCGCTGCAATGTTCACACTTCTCACTTCACAATCTTCACTTTATCTCGCTTCAATCTTCACCAGGCCTCACTTCACAATCTTCTCTCACTTCACAATCTTTACATCTCTTCACAATCTTCTTCATCTCTACTTCACAATCTTCTACTATTCTCATTTGACATCTTCACTACATCTCTGCTTCACAATCTTCTACCATCTCATACAATCTTCACTTACATCTCACTTCTGCAATCTTCATTACATCTCCTTCCTGTTGTTGTTTTTAATCTTCACTACATCCACTTCAAAATCTTCTACATCATACAATCTTCACTACATCTTTCTTTGCAATCTTCAATATCTCATACAATCTTCAATACATCTTACTTCAATCTTCAATTGCATCTCCTTCACAATCTTTACTACATCTCACTTAATCTTCTATCTCATTCAATCTTTACCATATCTCTTCACAATCTTTACTACATCTCATACGTTCACTACATCTCACTTCACAATCTTCACTGCATCTCACTTCACAATCTTCTTCATCTCATACAACAATGGTCAGGTATTAGGTAATGACCCTACTAATCTTTAAATAGCACACAACGGTTGGTGGTCAGATGATCTGACCACCAACCTCACCTTATCTCCAGCCTTTATATTTTATTTCACTTTTAAGTCCCATGGTCCATTCTAGTGTGTGAGTAAATCACTCACTCAATAACACCCTCACACTGGCACAAATAAGCATCCTGAAAGAAGAATCGCCCATGTGGCAAAAGAGCTGTCTAGATATAACATCGACATAGTAGTCTTTAGTGAGTCCCGGTTCCCAGGCGAGGGTCGACTCACAGAACCGGAGTCCGGCTATACCTTGTTCTGGGAGGGTAAGCTTGCAGTGGAGAGAAACTGCATTATGGAGTTGGCTTTGGCATTCTCCAATCCATCCTATATAGACTAACTGAAATGCCTGTTGGGATCAACAAGCGCCTCATATTTGCTAGGAGTCCCACCAAATTACTCAAGCCTTCTCTTTTTCATCAGTACATAAGCCCCAACACTGGATGGAGAGGATGACATCAAGGAGGCTTCATACGACGACCTTGACAGAGTGCTAACCTCTATCCCCAGAGAAGATAAGGTTCTGCTCCCTGGTGACTTCAATGCCAGAGTTGGCAGAGATGCTGACATTTGGCAGGGAACCATAGGGAGATTTGAACTAGGCAAGTGTAATCCCAACGGCCTACTGCTCTTCAGGAGGTGTGCGGAACACAACTTCATTATCACCAACACCTTGTTTAGGCAGGCGGACAAGTTCAAGGGCTCTCGGCAACACCCACGATCCAAACCAAAAGCATATAAAATAAACGTTAATTTACTATAAAACAATTACAACATACACGAATATAATATAAATTGGGTTGTACTGTACGTACATACAGTCACCCAAAAAAGTCCTGTCGCGAACCATGAACCCCGAGATTCAGACTCTTGAATCCGAAGCATTTATGGACAGAATAATGTATCAGTGTCTACTGCTTCGGGTTCACGAGTCTGAATCTCGGGGTTCGTGGTTCGCGACAGGACATTTTTGGGTGACCGTACTTACACAAACAAGTACCCCTTGGTTCTTTAGAAGCTGGAGCTGTTCTATTTCCACAGGTAGGAATCTTAGTTCACAGACTGACATGTTGTATCTGCTTTTACCTCTCTTGAACTTCATTAGTAACTGCCGAATTAATTAACATTTATTGGAATGACACTGGGTGTACAGTATATCGTCGACACAACACGACGTGAGACAGCTCCCAGCCAGGCCACAACACCGGTCTCCAGGACAGCCACCTCTGCTCCAGCACACTCGTTAGCTGTAAAAACCAGTCAGACCTACTTAATACCTAGCAACAACCATCGTGCCCTTTTGATTTGAAATAATACTATGTCCACAACTTAAATACCACACTGGAGACATACCTCTTTAGTAACGGTGCCAGATAAAATACAGCGGGAACATTCTCCCTTCATACACGATTATCGAGGGCGACCCATGATGACAACCAGTATCCAGAAGGGTCCTGATATTCCTTGTAGCGACAATAAGAGGCTGTATAGTTTGCTTTGGTTATGTTTTCGACCGCATTGGGCTGACCTTACTGAGTTCGGTTGCCCAGTCAGGTGGGCTTTTTTTTAGGCAGGTTATGTTAAGGGCACCTTTTCTATCTCCTCCCCATGTGAAGTGAGCAGAGTGGCTCCTGGTAAGTGCTGCTCAGTTGCACAGACAGGACCGGATTACATTGCTGTCTAGATCCCAGTGCATGAATGACCATCTTCTCTATGCCGCCCACTCGTCTATAGCTAAAGGACTTTTGGGGCCTGGGGTTCTGGTGTTGATGGTTGCGAGTAAATTGATTTCTGTGGTGAGGCAGGAGCGCAGGCTGCAATCACACATCTTGACTCTGCAATAATTGGGGAGAGCGAGAGTTGCAATGGACTGCGGATATCCCAGTTTGTTGGGTTTCGCTTTAGTAGCCTGCCCATCTTGTATTGCCTTCGTCCGCCGTAGTCGTTGGGTTCCCATCCACAAGAATGTATAGCTGGAACCCAGTTCTGTGAGCCGACTTACGCCTTTCCTTCCATTCCTTGTTTCATGAATTTCCCTGATTTCTTTAATCCCTCGCTCTGATGAGCATCTTGCATCGCTTACCCCCCTCCCCCAAGCAAACGTCCCTCCCCTAAGTCAATCATTCCCCTCTTCATCCCACGTGACTTACCGTGCAGAAAGGACCCAGCCTGGCACAAGGGTTAGGTACTAGAGTGGATAATTACTTTTGACCACAACTATACCTACTGAAGACAAACCCGCTGATCTTCTGCTTAGAGATGTATCAACCAGGGTTATTTCTGAACCACCGCTGTGGTGGCAGGGTCCATCATTGCTCCCCCTTTTCGAAAAGAGGCCATCATGGGGGTTGACCACTGGGGAAGTGATAGAGGATCATTGTTTTCCTGGGGTATATTTCGTGGCTCAGAAGTCCATGCCCTTTATTGGATGGGATAGATACAGAACGTATTAGAAGTTACTATGTGTTTAGGTACTACAATTTTGTAATAATTTAAGAAGTACTGGACTAGGTGTTTGTACTCGATCCTCAAATTACAATTGCTGAATAGAGGAAAGCCGAGGTGGTATTACTTAGCTTGGTTCAGCTTGAGGCATTTCAAGAGGAAATGTCAACAAGAAGGTAGTTGAAGGATGGCAGACATTGTTAATTCATCAACTTGTGTTGTAAATGGGACCTGTTGGTTTCTTGTTATGTAAAATTAATGCAGGTTGAAGCATTCAGGGTTGCATGAGAGAACAAAACATTCCATATAACTGCCCGCCAAGTATAGAGTAACAATTGTATTATTATAATGTATATATATATATATATATATATATATATATATATATATATATATATATATATATATATATATATATATATATATATATACAGTAACCAAATGAGTAAGAAAACCCCCTAATGTTACAATAGGTACATAATGTAGCACAAGACTTTTAACTGGCCACTAAAAATTTCCTATTCATGTTATACTAGAAGTCTGGACTACTAGAATAATAATATACAGAAAAGTAGCTAGCTGTTACAGGTGTAATCCTATTATCCTCGATGAATCTCTTGTATATTGGTGAACTTAAATTGAATCCCATCACCTTGCTACCATGTTAAAAAAGATCTATCAAAACATCCTTAGCTTCACCATAATACTAATAATTTGATTCAATATTCACAATTCTACTGAAACCCCCAGCAAAGGCAACATAGCACTTTAATAACCCCAACGTGAATATAGCTGACACCCACCGGCTGAACGTCTTATAAATATTTCAATTACTAAGTTAATATTGTAAGAAACAAGTGAAAATTATGACGACAGGTATCTACAATAATAAAACCTTTAGCCGTGGAGGGTAGTGGCAAGTAACCCTCATGCATTGTCATAATCGACATAAATTTAAAGATTAATAGTGTGTAGTGTGTGTGTACAGATTAAAGGTTGGACGGTCTCTCTCATAACCAAAACAAACTTGCGTGAGCTGGCGCAGTAATACTAACCTTTGAGATTCGAAACCAGTTTTATTATACATTTTTGTTTTCCCAATTCATCTCTATTTAGTAACTATAAGTTACCCAAACAATTTTGTCTTAACAAATTACTAAGAATTATATTAATCCTTTTTTGGATTTTCTCTCAGATGATGATAGTTAAACTAATTGTACTCAACATCTCAATTGCCAACCTCCAGTCACCACTGGAACGGGTGAGATTCTCAACAGTTCATTACAAAGTAGTGAGTTCTATCGCTCATAATTTTCTAACTGTTGTTAAAATAGTATAATTACGAACCTTGTTATATGCTTAAAGATCTTAGTTGTTGAAGTGAAATAATAACATTATAACAACAACAACAACAATGTAACAAAGAACAGACGAACCGCCCGAACGGCAAGAAAGCTGATAAGTGGTGGAATAATAATTAAATTAGACAAATCCACGTCTTGGTGTACATAGTGCTGATCAGCCTCTTACACGAGGGGCAACCACTATACAATATATTCCTGGAGAATTTTTATTTTATTTTATTTTTTAACGGGGATTAGCCCACCCGGGCACAGGCAACACCACCGAGATACAAGGCCTGGGATGACATGGAAAAGAGGCACAAGCTATCTTCATAAACTCAACGTAGATATGACAGATAATTATATTAAAGAAGGTAAGGATGTTCTTCCTGGTGTAGCCAACTTAGCTGGTTTCTGTTGCTATGCAGTTTTCAAGAAAATTAAATGTACCTTTTGCAAGGAGTAAATAACGTATACAGAGAATGAAGATAAACTGCCAGACAACTACAACTACATTCAGCGTATTAGCAGAGGTTCTCTATTGTTCCTAAACGAAACTGCAGCAAACATTGTTCTATACAATTATAGTATTGTTCGCAAATCGACAAAGCATATTTTTTTCCTCATTCTGTCAAACAGCGAAATTTAGCAATGGACATTTCGCCAAATGTTCTGGCAGATAATGACTTATATAATGGTGGTCACGGTGAGGAAAAGGTAGAAGGAATGTTGCTATGGGCTCCATCTAATGCTCTGCTAAACAATTATTGTGCAAGGGAGAACAATAACATAGCTGCCACCAAGAACCTTGGGAAAAAGAAAACTTCAAACATTAAGCTAAGTAGTTGTAAGCAACAAATCATGTATATAAAATCTAATCTTGTCTACTTAGGAGGTAAATAAATGTCAGTATCCATTGTTAACGTCACTGTTTTAGTTCATGACCTTTGACATGTTGTTGACGTCACGGAGAGCGCACGGGTTTTGCATCTCAGCGGTCTTGGCACAGGTCACCGACCCACATCGGGGCCTGGGGGTGGGGGGCGGGGTTGAACCATAAATAAATATGGAAAAAGATACAATAAAACAAATCAAGAGTTAGAAACGATATATGTAATGCTTTGTCACTGTAAGAGAAAACAATTGAGACCCTGCAATTGTGTGTAAATAAAGCAGTCAGTCAGATCAGCAACATGGGACTTGGTCACAATTTCTTTTATGCCATATGGCAGCAGGGTCTACCATTAAACAACACTTTATGCTTCCAATATCTTTCCAAATTATTTCCATTATTATAACTTTTATTCCTTCATAGTTACTGGCAGTCACTGGTCTTGCCATCAACACTATTAAGTTCACTATTACCATAATTACCGCCAACAAGAACAATACAAACAAAGATAGAATAAAGAGAGAGACACACACGTCTAATCCGTTGCACCGTTCTGGTCCTGCTAATCCGACGATGACGTCAGTCGTGGCCACAGAGTACATACCTCGTAAACATCCCAGAACACCCAGTGTTTCTCTCACTGCCTGCACTCCTTCGGAGATCCCATTGTCTCCCACAGCTCCGAGAAACACATCTATGGGAAAAATAAAGACAGTCGAGTTGTAAAGAGTCCATTACAAAACTACCACCATTAATATCACCAATAACCTAACCACTACCACCAGTACCACCACCACCACCACAACTATCATCATCACCTTAACCACTACAACTATTACCACTACCACTTATGTTCTCATTAGTAGTAGGTCACAGGGTGGTACAGAGACCGTTAGTAATACGTCTTCCACCCAGCTCAACCTTCGGGCTTCATTGTCACCAACTGGCACCCTGTTGACGCTGGGCTCTTGGTAATAAGTTCTATCAGACTGTAGTCTTGATCGACCCTAAAATAACCATTAGGATTGTGACCTAATTGGACTGGGAGATACTTTAGGACTAAATGGGATACTAGGATTTGGTGGTATTACGATTAACACGACACTTCACTTTCACCTGTGACCTTCACATATTTATGTTCGTGTGTGTATGTGTGTGTGTGTGTGTGTGTGTGTGTGTGCGTTGGTGAGTGTACATGTGTGTGTTTGTGCGTGTGTATTTGCGTATATATGTGTAAATAATTAATAATAATAAAATAATAATAATAATGTTTTACTGAAAAAGTTCAGCAACCCGAAGGCTGAAAAAATACATTGGAATTAAATGACTTATTACATACATTGACATGGGAGGGGGGGGGGAGGGGTGGTTAACAAAGTAGGGTGTGTCATAGGAGGGAAGATCAGCTAAAACTAATGGCCCATCACTTTTTTGGTAGATTTTAGTGTATATAAACAGAAAATAATTTCAGTTTCAATATTTTGCAACCTTTTGCTAGGTAAATTTTAGCGTGAAATTTATAGAAAATCTAACGTACAGCTGCATTAGTGCATTACAATTAAATAGTGAACATTGCTTTCTGACTTCATTCTTTAACAACCCAACTAACAATATTTTTTTCTGTTTCAGATTCTGATGCATTTATAAGTTGATAATATTTGCGATGGCTGCTTGTGTCAGGACGAGGAACCAAAAATCCAGCCATCTCAGTCACTATCTTGGGTCTGGGAGAGAGCTCCTGAAGTCGGAGTTGCCTACATTGAGAGATGCTTTGAGATACGGTGTTTTAATCAGGCAAATCAGTGAAAAGAACCAAAGAACTTACACAAACAAAGACATTGCCAGTGATATGACCAAAGCTGTCTTGGCACAGTACACTCTGGCTAACGCTCAGTTCAAGCCTCCAGTCATAACAAGTCAGAAGAAGATTAGTGAGAGACTGCTAGCCAGTTGGGAAAAGGCAAGAGATATCTCTCTTGGGAGAGGAAAACTTGCAGTTAAGGACAGCTTTGCCAAGCAACTGGACCAGTTATTTGACATAATTACTTGCAAGTGCCCAATTGTTCTCTGTCCTGAGTTTGGATGCGATCGTGACTGTAAATCCGAGGCCCACATCTCCTGTATTTGCAAGCGTGAACTAAAGATTCCTGTGATCGAACTGGCATTTGTCAAAGCACAGAGAGAGAAGACTGGCAGTATAGGGGCTCTCATGATTTCTAGCCAAGATATTCCGGAGTCCAAGAGACAGGAGGCTGCCACAGAGAGACAGAAGAGGAGAAGAGTTGCCGAGGAAAAGAGACTTGAGAAGGCTCAGGGTGAGGTAAAAAAGGCCGATGATTGGAGTCAAGCTGATTCAGAGTTTAATGACTTCCCCATGGCTGATCCGAGTGCTGACCAGGAGAATGGTGACTTTGTCCCTAACCCAGAAAATAATGATCCCAAACCTTCCAGGCATAACATTCGAAATAGGAAAGATATCCCGAGCATAGCTTGGCCAGCATGCGACACCACACTGGTCTCAGAGAAACTGCAGAGATAGCAACAGCTGCCTGGATTGACGGTGGTTTGATAACACCTGATGATGTTCACCTGGTGATAGATCATAACAAAGTAAGGAGAGCTCAGGAGAAACTTGTCAGTAACCTAGAAGAGGAGTTTGATAAGGGATAAGAGAAAATGGAATCAATTGTTTGTTCTTTGATGGGAGAAGGGATGACACTAAAGTGTTCATGAAAGTTGGAGATTCTGACAAGTTGTTCCCTGCCATGGTGACGGAGGAACACTACTCCTGCTGCAGTGAACCAGGAGGGAAGTATTTGTGGCATTTCACTCCAGAGAAAGATGACATCAGGAAACCAGCTGAGATAGTGGCAGATAACATTGTGAACTGGCTCAGAGAGAGGAACGTAGACCAGACCCTGCAGGCCATTGGAGGGGACAGCACCAACACGAACACAGGGTGGCAATGGGGGGTCATACAGTGGATTGAGCGGAAGATTGGGAAGAAGCTGGTCTGGATTGTTTGTGACCTCCACACCAACGAGTTGCCACTCAGACATCTGATCCAGGAGCTGGATGGCAAGACTCTTTCAAACAACAGATGGTCTGGTCTTCTTGGCAAGATGCTGGACTCTGCCACTGAGTTAGAAATAAATCCGAGCTTTGAAAAAATTACAGTTGGCCCTCCACTCGTTGAGCTTGCACATACTGTCATTGACGACCTGAGTACTGACCAGTACTATGGTTACATGATTTGCAGTGCCATCAAAACTGGGGTCATGCCTGATAGACTTGCTTACCTGCAGATAGGTCCAGTCTCACATTCTAGGTGGCTCACAACGGCTCTCAAGTTCTGCAGAATTTGGGTCGCTCATCATAAACTGAAAGGGAACCAGCTTCACAACCTGAGACTTATTGTCCAATTCATCGTGAGTGTCTACTTGCCAAATTGGTTCAACACCAAGGTCAAGTCATCGTTCTCCGAAGGTCCGAGGCATGTTCTCTTCCAGCTTGAGCTCCTGAGGAGTCAGCCAAGGAAGATTGTTCAGATTGTGGAGCAGACTGTGAGGAGATCTTCCTGGTATGCTCATCCCGAGGCAGTTCTGCAGACAATGCTCTGCAGTAAGGATGAGGAGGAGAGAAGAGTGGCAGTCAAAATGATCTTGGATATGAGACTTATGAGAGGATCTGGGCATGACGAATCAGTTGGTAACGATTCCTTCAGGGTCAGGAAGACTCCTGAAGTCAATCTAGGTGCCAAGACCCTCACTGATCTCATAGATCTGGATAACATCCAGGCTGGCAGTGAGCCCCCTCTTACCTGCAGCCTCACCAATGTTCAAGTCAGAGCTTTCCTGGACAACCCCATGCATGTCCCTGCCTGGCCCTCGCACACCCAGAGTATAGAGCGTTGTGTACAGCAAGTGAGCGAGGCCAGCAGTCACGTGTACAGCCAGGAGAGGAGGGAAGGCTACATCCGAGCTCAGGTGGTCAGCAGGGAGGTGATGAGTAGAAACAGAAGCAAGAAAGACATGTTCTCTATGGTGTGCAGCAACACCGGGTCGTAGTAGTAAAACCGGTTTTTGTATTTGATGATTTTGTTTTCTAAAGGAATATTAAATTTAATAAATGTGTCAAGTTCATTCGTTTCACTATTCTGGATCATTTTCATCATAATAAATTAACCTGATACATTTACTTTACTTTAAATAAGCTATTTAGTGGTGTTGGTAAAAGGGTGGGAATACTGAATTTTCATAAGATTTCAAGTTAAAATTTACCTAGCAAAAATGAAAACTTTTCAAATCTGAAGATATCACATGATTCTGCACATAGAACTACATCATTAATACCATGGGCCGATTTTTCAAACTCAAAAAAAAAAAATTCGCCTCCGTATGACACACCCTATTAACAAAGGCTTTCATTAGAGAAAGGTAAAGGAACATACAATGAACATACAAATTAATGTTTACAGTGGAGGTCACGTAGGTCACGTGTGCTGAAGTTTGAACAGCAAACTCGTAGTGTAGTAACTCCCTTACAGATGGTGTTATGAGGGAACTCACGTGGTGTAGTAACTCCCTCACAGGTGGTGTTATGAGAGGCTTGACGTGGTGGAATAATTTCCTCACAGATCGTGTTATGAGGGAACTCACGTGGTATAGTAACTTCCTCACAGATGGTGTTATGAGGGACCTTACGTGGTGTAGTAATTCCTAATTCCCTCACAGATGGTGTTATGAGGGACCTCACTTGGTGTAGTAATTCCCTCACAGATGGTGTTATGAGGGACCTCACGAGGTGTAGTAATTCGCTCATAGATGGTATTATGAGGGACCACACGTGGTGTAGTAATTCCTAATTTCCTCACAGATGGTGTTATGAGGGATCACACGTGGTGTAGTAATTCCCTCACAGATGGTGTTATGAGGGACCTCACGAGGTGTAGTAATTCGCTCATAGATGGTGTTATGAGGGACAACACGTGGTGTAGTAATTCGTTCACAGATGGTGTTATGCGGGACCTTACGTTGTGTAGTAATTCCCTCACAGATGGCATTATGAGGGGCATCACATGATGTTATAGTAACTCATTTACTATGTGGTGTCGTAGCGTCATGGGGACACCACGTGATCTCACTCACTCAAGTGGTGTACAGTCAGGTGTGGTCCCAGGCCTCCCAATAGTTAATGGATTAACACATCACTTCTTGTTGTTGGGTCTCATGGGCAGTTATCACTGGATACCTGAGACCTCACTGCATGGAGGTTAACTTGGGTAAGCCTCTCAGCTGTTACTGTTACTGTTGTGTTGCTTTCACTAAGCTTAAGCACAGATCATCACTGTTAAACACCGGTTCCACTCCTTTCCCAAATTAAATTGTAACTTCTGGCTACAACTTGCTGATATTCCGGTGGGGAGGGTTCAGGAGAGGGAGTAGGGGTAAATGCCAACATAATAGTTGACCTGAAAGCCGCCAGAGCTGCGCCCGATACGTGTGTGCGTGTGTGTGTGCAGGGTGGTGTAATAGGTCTAGTGTGGCAGCAATATGTAAGTGTTAAGGTGCAGTGCTGGGACTGCTTGCTTCCTCTTGCTTTCAGATACCGCCGCTGGCTAGCCCTCGTGGTGAACAAGGATGCAACTTTTCGTAAGTCTTCCTCTGCCAGTACACAGCCTCTTCACCATCAAGAATCTTGCTGTGCCTCCTCGTGGTAACTCACGGTAACTGGGTGCTTCGTATCCCCAGGCTAGACGAGAAGAGGATCTCAGAGCAGCAATGTGCTCAGAAATAGGTATAATGAACTATCTAGGACTGTTAAGAAAAATGTAAGGAAAGCAAAGAAGGTCTATGAAATCAGAATAGCAAGGGAATCCAAGGCAAATCCCAAGGAATTTTTCCAGGTATATAGAACAAAGGTCAAGGACAAAGTTGGGCCTTTAAAGTCAGGGAGAGGGGAAGTGATCAGTGGCAGTGAGGAAATAAGCAAAGCATTGAAAAGCTATTTTTTATCAGTTTTCACAGAAGAAATTCGCGAGGAAATTCTAGAGGTGGAACTGATATTTAGGGGAAAGGAAGAAGAGAAATTAAAGAATATCACTATCAGAAAAGAGGATGTTCTTAAGAGGATAAATAAATTAAAGAAGACAAAATCCCCAGGGCCGGATGAAATTTTCCCTCGAGTCTTGAAAGAGTGTAGGGTACAGATTAGAGGACCCCTTGTAAATTTATTTACAAAATCCTTAGACACTGGAGTTGTGCCAGACTTGTGGAAACAGGCAAATGTAGTACCCATATTCAAAACGTGAGACAGAGCACCAGCATCAAATTACCTGCCGATCAGTTTGACGTCAGTAGTGGGCAAATTTCTTGAATCAATTATAACAAATAGCATCTGATCGCATTTAGAGAAAAGCAAATTAATCTACGACTCTCAACATGGGTTTACAAAGGGAAAATCTTGTCTAACAAATCTGCTGACGTTTTTTAGGAAAGTCTTCGAGGTAGTAGATAATAACGAAAATTACGATGATATTTACTTAGACTTTAGCAAAGCATTTGACAGAGTACCGCATCAGAGGCTTCTGAGAAAAGTTAAGGCTCATGGTGTCGAGGGGAAAGTTTTAAATTGGATAAAATCATGGCTCACCGATAGAACGCAGAGGGTCAGCATAGATCGTGTTAAATCTGAGTGGGGCTGTGTAACCAGTGGGGTTGCCCAGGGGTCAGTACTAGGCCCACTCTTGTTCATAATCTACATAAACGATCTAGATACTGGGATCAGCAGTGACATAAGCAAGTTTGCAGATGACACCAAAATAGGGCGGCATATTAATTCAGGGCAGGATGCAAATGCACTACAGGAGGATTTAAATAAACTGCAGGGGTGGTCAGAAAAATGACAAGTGAAATTCAACACCAGCAAGTGCAGTGTACTTAATATTGGAAGAACAAATACTGTCAATGTATTCAGCCTTAACAACATCAACCTAGAGAAGTCGACTTATGAAAGAGACTTCGGGGTACTTGTAAGCCCGCACCTACGGCCTAGAAAATAGTGCGTTAATGTTCGAAATAAGGCAAACAGAGTATTAGGTTTTATATCTAGTAGTGTAAGTATTCAGAGTGCAGCGGTCTTATTACAACAATATCTTGCGCTAGTCAGGCAGCACCTCGATTATGCGGTTCAGTTCTGGTGCCCTTATTATAGAATGGATATCAATTCACTGGAGTCGGAGCAGCAAAGAATGACGAAAATGATTCCAGGACAAGATAGGTTAAAGAAACTAAACTTGCATTCTCTAAAAAGATGAAGAGTGCGGGGAGATATGACAGAAGTATTTAAGTGGGTGAAAGGAATCAATAAAGGGGATATAGATAAAGTTCTTATAATATCCGAGCAGGATAGGACTCGTAGCAACGGATTTAAGTTGGATTAGTTTAGGTTTAGGAGGGAGATAGGAAGGAACTGGTTCACAAATAGGGTGGTGGACGAGTGGAACAAGCTTAGCAACTTTGTAGTAAGTGCTGGAACGCTGGAAAGTTTTAAAAGGAGGCTAGATAGATTCGTGGATGATAGAGAGTGGTAGTAACTCTCGACAGGAGCTGCCGTGCACAGGCCAACCGGCCTATTACAGACTCCTTATTTTCTTATGTTCTTATGTTCTAGTCTAGTCGGATAATGAAATGTTTTGAACTTTTCTTTACAAGTATCATATTTGGCACACATGTACATATTGACAATACAAGTGTTTAGCCGTGTGGAAGCACTCTGCTACTGCCCCCTGGTAGCAGGTAGTGCCACCTACAGGTACGCGGCCATGACGACTCATAAGGTTTTACTAAATCTGCCATATCTCAGCTTATACTCAATATTTTTTTTCACTCTGTTTTTAGATACAGACTCCTAAGAAGAAGCTATAAATAACATTTCTATGATGATAAGATTATTTGAACATTAAGTTTTTCAATATTTACTAAAATGGGAAAAAACAAAAATAAAATAAAAAATTTCATAATTTGTGTATTTTTTTCAACTAAGAAGCACTTTACCTATGTAAAATATATTTTCTACTGCTTACATGTTGCAAAACACTTCAGGAACTGCTGAAATATATCTGAAGATCGCTCACCTAACAAAAGCAAGACATGCCCACCAAGTCATCGCTGCCGCTTTATCTGTCTTCAAGCACCAGTAAAAAGCTTATGTAGAGAACATCTCAGATGATAAGAGGTAACTTACATTCCATTGCTGGGGAAAAAATGGGAAGAATGTCCCCTGGGCCCAAATTCACTAATAGTGTTGAGATACGAAGTTAGTAAGTTCTGGGAGATCTGAAGTCCATACGAACTCCCTCAAGTGCGATTCACTAAAGGTTCATAACTGAGTTCTGATGATGATGATGGGATGGAGAGAAGAGAGCCATTGGCTCAGGAAGGTGGAAGACTGTGTAGGAGGAAGGTAAAGGTTAGGAAGTGGGAAATAAAGAGGGAGATTGATAGCAGGTGGGCTGTCCACCTGGCGGGGGCGGGGTTAAGTCTGCCATGTCAGCATTTCAGGTCCACTACAGTAAGGGAAGGGAAGGGAAGCCAAGCTAATCTAAGCTAAGGTAGTTTGTGGTGTTTGGGGAGGGGGGCCCTCCATGTCCTTTGAGTCTCTTGGTTTTCATTTCGTGTATATTGGTTCTGGTTCAGTGTTGTCATATGTTATGCTCTTTGGCTACCTGTTGTGTGTTCTGGTAATGTCTTCTTGCATTAATTGTTGGAATATGGGGTCTTCTAGTTTTTGTAGTTTTTCCGATATTGCTAATGCTTGATTATGTGTTCTGATGTTGATTGTGGTTAGGTTATGTTCTGTGTGTAGCTCGCTGGAATTTTTTGTATATGGTGGTCTGAGTTTTGCTGCTCTTCTGAATGCTACGTTTTGAACTGCTTGTGTTTTGAGTTTATTTGATTTTGTTTTAGTGTTGAGTGGAATTGGGGGATATTCCAGGTGTGGTCCGACGAGTGCTTTGTAAAGGTGAAGTTGTGTATTGGTGTTTAATTAGCGGAATATTCTCAGTTTAGTTAGTTGGACCCTGGCTTTTGCAATTCTTTCTGTGATATGTGGTAGTATGCCGTTCCTTGTAATTTTGAGGCCGAGGATTTTTCCATTTTCTGTGTATGGTATGTTTTGATTGTTGACCATGATTGGGTAAGGTCTGGTTTTAGCTGTATGAATTATCTTCAGTTTTTGTGTGTTAGTTTTAATTTTCCATTTCCTTTCATAATTGTTTATGGTTTCTATTTCTTTGCTTATTCTGATCGTCATCATTTTTTTTTTTATATCCCTGGGTATTGTATAATTTGGGTTACGTCGTCTGCGTATGCACTGTACTCTGAGTTTCATGGTTTGGGCATGTCCGTTGTATATAGTGTTGGTGATATGTTGCTGCCTTGGGGTACTCCACTGTAGAGGGTGAAGTTTTGACCTATGTAGTTCTCGATGGTGAGTTTGCATTGTCTGTTATCCAGGAAGTTGCAGAGGAGAGCCGTGATGTTGGGTGGCATGTTGAGTTGGATGATTTTGTATTTGAGCCCTTCATGCCATACTTTGTCGAAGGCTTTGCTGACATCTCTGAGTACCATGATACATTGGTTTCTGTTGCTAGCTGCATTTATGATGGATTCGTATATTAAGGCTATTGCAGTGTTGGTGCCTCGGCTTTTCCTGAAGCCGAGTTGTCTCTGGTTTATTATTTTTTCAAGGATTTTGCCAGGTGTTTCGAGGAGTGATATGGTTAATTCCAATGTTAACCAGGTTGGTACACATATATTATATTGGGCTTTAGTAACGAAACCCAATTGAAGTTTCTTCTTTTATTAAAAAGTATTATTTGTATAATTCCTGAGTGTAGATCAACCGTAAGTTCCACTATTTATGAGTGTGATGAGAAAGGACGGCGTCTATGTAAATAGACTTGAATCAACGTCCGTTCGATGTAAGTATGGGAGTGGAACTTTGAGTAGTGACCCATCGAGGGAGAACGGAACAGACACGTCGTCCTCCCTCGAGGGAAGACGGAGCCATCCACTGCGGCTCTCAAATAACGTCTTCCTCTAGTCAAGGATATCAAGCTACTGGCCGCTTTAGGTGGCCAGGAGCCGGCTACTTTATGCCTTTACTCAGCATAGTATGACGCAGCTTCCCGTGGGCACACCTTATCACGTGCATTGAACATGGCACCTCATAGCCAGTGGAAAGTTACAGGGGAGGAATCAGTATATAAATCAAATGTAATTAACCCATTTATATAATTCTTATGTTTATGAAACATGGGCCATTACAGTATGTAGTTTTCTGCCTGTGTTGGTTTCTTTCCTTGTTTTAGAATGAGTCTTATTTTTGCCATTTTAAATTTGGATGGGAATAATCCGCTTGCTATTGAAGCATTGAAATGTTCTGCAAGCTGTTTGATCATTGGTGTCAGAAGGTTTTGTGTTAATGGTTTTGTTTATTTGACTTATTCCCGGCAATTTATTCTTGAAGCTGGCAATTGTTTTTGTGATGTCATGTGTAGATATTGAGCAATTAGTGGGTCGTTATTGTCTAACGTGTTGGAGGTTGATTGTCCTGGATTGTTGCTATTTGTCTGTGTTTTGGTTCAAGTGTGTTTCAACCACGTGTTCTGTTTCTCTGCAGAAGTTTCGGTTGTCCTCATCTGTGATTTGGTAGATGCTGCTCCAGAATGTTCAGAATATTGGTTCCTTGAGTTTTGGTTCTGTTATCCTTTTGCTGTTGTTGTCTATAAGGTAGCTGCTCTCCTCTGAGTTGGTTCCCATGAGATTTTTTATTTTAGCCCAGAAGGCTTTTAGGTTTTTGTAGTCTGCTTGTGTGTTGGTTATTAGCTGGTTCCATTCCTCGTTGTGTTTTACTTTGCATCTTCCTAGTAATTCTTTCTTTGAGATTTTGCCAATACAGTGATGTGGGCTCCAGCTGTGTGTTTTTAATAACTATGGTGGTTGGTGAATCTGGTTTGGATGATTTTTTTCTTGGTGTGTTAGTTGGGTACATATGGTAGTGTGCGATATGTTGTTTTTGGGATGTTGTTTTTTCGCGCTGTTGTGATTTTCTAAATACCAGGTTTCTAAGGCAATATCGATCTCAAGTTGGTAAGCTTTTGTTGTATTATTGCTTGCCGGTGTTGGAGAGCTGTTTTGAACTTTCCTGGAAGTTAGCTTTATCAAAAGGTCTTGGTGTCGAGGCAATTTGTATTGGAGATGTGGTGCTGGTTATTATGGGTATGTGGTCACCGGTGCTGGCGGGTCCAGGTTTTATGTGTGTGTGAAAATGGTGGTGTCTGTTTATCAGAATTATGTCGGGATTCCCAGAGTTTATCGGTTCGGCGGAATGTTTGAAAGTCTGGCCTAGGTGTGTAACAATGCTGCCTTGCTCGATTAGGTTGTGCAGCACATCAGCAGTGGTTTCTACAGATGTCCAAGGGTTGTGTGTCGAGATTTCAAATCGCCTACGAAGTATGCCGGGCTGTTTCTGCCCGGGTTAGTTTTAGGAGGTCTCCTGTCGGGAATATTGGTCTTCTGAATGATAGGTCCTTTGGTGGTGCTTATTTCTACTGCTAGAAGTTACCTTAGTTATCAATTATTTTGTGTTGAATCGTTCGTTTAATTGCTATTAATAAAGCCGTCATGTAGTTCTTTCGTAGATGTTTCTTTGGTATACATGATAACTGAATATTTTTATTTTTTCGTTGGTTCCTTTTCGCCCCTTGTGCGTTGATAAGGAAATCATGTCTGGGTCTATTGTGCTGTACATATACGTTAATGAGTTCTGTTTTCCTCGCCAGAGTCCAGGCAAGGACGTTGTGTTGAATTTTCTTTAATGATTTGTTTTGTATAGTCGTGGCTCCCGAGAACTTGGTGTAGGGTGTTTGCTGGCTCGTGTATCTCCTGGCGAGTGTCTATTCCTTTCCTCCTTTTATCCTGTTTTGATTTTCTTAAACTTAGTTATATCTACTCTTTCAATTTTGTTATATTTGGTGTTTATTAGTCCTGCATTTATCAACTGGTCTATGTAGGATTCTTCTACCCTGACATCTTCGAAGGTGAATTTGACTGTACCTTCCTTGATTTCCTGCAGAAGTCTATCATTTGTTATTGTAGGTGGTGTGTTGATTGAGTAGAAGCAGATACCGATCTCATTTCCTAAGTCTGCTGGCTGCACATTGGTTGGTGAAGATGGGGGGGGGTGGCACGATGGCCGGAATGGGGTTCTTTTCTTGTTTTCGCTTTGGTTGGGTCAGCTTTTGCAGGTTGTGGTTTCTCTGTTTGCTGAGTTGTGGAATCTGATGATTTGTGGTGTGGTGTGACTGGTTGGCTGATTGGGTCTATTTCCATCACGTTTTCTTCTATGACAAGTTTGGTTGTTTGCTCCACTGAAGTCTGGTGATCGTACGAACTCTATAAATGGTTCTTAAAATGCCCACAGGTAGCGGTGGTGGGTCTCCTCTTGTTTTGGCCAATCACTGCGACTGATACATAACTCGGTAGGAGACGTAAGCCAATTATGTCATAACAAAATTAGATCCCGCAGGGTGTACGTGTTGAACTCGTGAATACTTATGATAACCTCGACATCCGCCCTTATCTGAACAACGAAAACTACATCAACACAGTAAACACCGAAAACAAGAAGAATAAGGTAACTTATTTACAGTTTTAGGGATTTTTAGAAGTTAGGTAAGGTTTTTAAAGGTTTCTTTGGTGTTCTTTATAGTATTTTACACCATATTTTCCCTCTTCTTCAAGCTAAGCCCACTTTGGTAATTGGAAGTAACAAAACATTATGTACTGCTGTACACTGCTAAAACATTGATCAAATATCCCTTATGTTGTATCGTATTGCTAGATATATGGTACAGTACATTTTACACACTGCTAGATGGATTAAAAATAATTGTTTCTTAGTGTTTTCTAACGTCATTACTGTAAGCGAAATTTCTCAGTTAATCTCATTGTCACCAAACCTAACCTACTGTATTATACCATAAACACCTTAGATGAGCAAGAACCTAGGTTAAGTTAGGTAAAGTTTCCTGCTCCTGATTAGATATAACATAAAGGTTAATCTCATATCTGTGGTTAAAACCTTGGCAGCCTCACCTAACCTAACCTTGGCTTTCAATTATCTTAGTTTACAGTGACTGTCATGACAGTCTTGATACACTTTGTAATTTTAATCATGTATTTATTGGCAACAGCACTCTTTGATAACACATATACTCAGATAAGCAACTGTTTACTACTGGTATGCTTTACCCTGACTGCAACAGAAGAGGCAATGGCTGGTTAAATTAGTGATGTTGTCATTCAGGGATGTTTGTTTTAGAAGAAGAGTAATTTATTTTCCAATTGTAGCCTCGGAGGTGGAAAGTTAGGTTAGCCAGCTGCGCGTGATGAAATCAACGCATTGATACAACTGCATCGGTAAGAATTACCATATAAAATTACTGTTAATTTAGGTTAGGTTAGGTTAGGTTAGAGTCTGTGCAGGAGGTAGCAATAAATGCCTTACAAGAACTTGAGCAGATGGCCTCGGCAAGGTTTGTTTTATCTCCTTGTATCACATGCAATTCAAATATATAGCGATTATTTTCTCTTTTGAGGGTTATTTATATTTTCTTTTGACATACCTTGCAATTGATATTTTAGTCATGTCAGTACAGAAATGAGAATCTTAGGGTAGTTACAGTATTTCCATTATCAACTGTAAAATGCATATAGTTTTTAATCTTGTGATACAGTATAGTAGGAGGAAAGAAAAAATAATATTTATTTTTATTGTAATGTTTTCCTGCATACCTACTTATTAAAACAATAAATGTGTTAAACTTCATTTTAGTTCATTGTCCCTTTATTTCCTAGTAGTTTTTATGTGAAATGTTTCAAAGGTAGCTTATATACATCTTCCTCTGCAAACTGCAAGATTCAAAGTAAAAATCTGAAAGAAGGCCCTTGGCCAAGTATCCAAGAAGTACCCATGACTCATTTCTGTGTGCCAACAGTAATCTACATAGGAGCTTTGGTAATGGATAAGTGATTTACAGCCAAAATGTTCTAAGTTCACCAAACCTAATAAAAAAGGGGAGTATAAATTAACAGTGGTATAGCATTTTTGCTTAAAAAGAGAATTATGTTCATATTTTTTTTATGATACATTCAATAGTGAAGTTCTTAGGTGCAAAATTAATTAAATGTATTTTACCCAAACATAACCTAACCTTACCTAATCTTACCTTACCTTACACAAAGTAAATCCATGTTATACTCATATGCCAGGGTGTAGGTAAAAATATAGTAGTAGAAGGTTATTATATTGTACCAGATTATTGTGAGCCCAGCAGTAATGCAATTACAACTTTGCCTAGTCACCATCATCTTGCATTTGTATCAAACATGACCTCTGAACTGGTACCCATATTATTTTTGTTTAATATCAATTTCAGCAACCTTCATATTATGTCTCATAAGCTTAAACGAACTTACATTAATGAAACACAGTTTCCGCCATTAAAGGATTCTCTTCGTTTTTATTTATCTTCCAGAATAATCCTACCTGGTTTCATCATACCTACCATTATATTTGTCATTTCTTTGACTGTTACGATATTTTGTTATAGGAAAATATCCTCTAGGTACACAACAGTTTCAAAGAAAACTCTCCAAAAGGCATTGAAAAAGCATGTGCAAGATGCAACAGTTAAACTGAAGCACACTTTATTGGAACATGGATAAGTATGCCTAGGATTTAAACCACGAGAACTCGGTTGGTGGTGGCCGAGCGGTGTAACAGGCTCTTTGCTTTATATAAATATTTAACCAAATGAATAACACCAAGTTATTCACCAAGTAAATCACCATCTTATTCACGACTCTACATCACTTGGTTTGCATCTCTCTCAAGGGTCGAGCCAGGGTCAGCCCAGAGAGTGGCAGTTCACTCACTGCCACTGGACAGGGAAGCTGGGCACTTAATTCAAAGTGTTATCTCAAAGCGTTATTCACAACATTTCCCTGGAGAGAATTCACAACATATTCTCTCAGATTGTATCTGCATATATACCTGCAAATTGGCATTAAACAGAAAACGCCAAGAAGTGTTTACATCAAGCCTTGCCACATAAGAGTTCCAGAACTTAATTAAAACAATTAGTGAGATACCAAAACAGCTATCACATGTGTGTGCTGTGTTTTATGTGGATGTGTGTGTGTGTGTGTGTGTGTGTGTGTGTGTATGGGTAATAATAATAATAATAATAATAATAATAATAATAATAATAATAATAATAATAATAATAATAATAATAATAATAATAATAATAATAATAATTATGATAATAATAATAATAATAATAATAATAATAATAATAATAATAATGATTAATGGTTCATTGAAAAAGTTAAGTAGCCCAAAGGCTGAAAATATATATTGGACAGAAATGCCTTATTGCATACAAAGACATGGGGTGGGTGGGTTGCTTAACAAAAGCTCTCAATCCTAAAAGGAGAAGGAACATGAAATGAACATACAAATAATAGTTTAAAGTTGAGGGCAGGGTCTGGTCTCTTGCCCTAGAGTGTGAGGTAACGTAGGCCACGTGTTGCAGTAACTCGTCCATAGGTGTTGATATCAGTTACCTCACGTGGCCATGGGTTACACCTGGTGGTGTAGTGTTCATATGGTGCAGTATTTCGTCTTCGGGTGTTGATATGAAAGACCTCACTTGGTCATGGAGACACCGGGTGGTATGGTGTTCACGTGGTGCAGTGACTCGTCCTCGTCGTGTTGATATGAAGGTCTTTACGTGGTCATGGATACACCGGGTGGTGTGGTGTTTACGTGGTGCAGTAATTCGTCTTCGAGTGTTGATATGAAGGCCCTTACGTGGTCATGGAGACTCCGGATGGTGCAGTGTTCACGTGGTGCAGTAATTCGTCCTCAGGTGTTGATACGAAGGACCTCACGTGATCATGGAGACATTGGGTGTGTGGTGTTCACGTGGTGCAGTAACTCGTCCGTAGGTTTTGACATGAAGGCCACCGGCGGACGACCTTCGTAACCTCCTCTATGACGAGGAAGTTCAGCTTCTCAGGAGGGGCTGAAGATGGAGGATAGAGCCTCAAGGTCTTTACCTACTCCCAAACGATCTTCATGACTGGTCTCGCTAAGGTCTTGTCTCGGAATGAGTGTGAGAGTACGTGAGTGTGCAGGTGCACGTTTGTGTGTGTGTGTGTGCGTATGTGTATGTGTGTGAGTACACGCGCGCGCGCGTGTGTGTGTGTGTGTGTCCACACTCGATCATTCACCTACACACTCAATCACTCTCTCTATCACTGAATATTCACTTAGACTGGACCAAAATGTTGTCCTTACTCCAACTCCCTACCCTTAACCCCTTCTTTCCACTGGGATATCAGCAAACTCCGCCAAAAGTGACAATTTTGTTTCGGGAAACTGTGTTGAACAGTGATGATTAGTACTTACCACCAGAGAAATCGGTGCTAAATAGTAATAGCTGAGGATCGTGGCTAACTTAACCTTCTCATCCATGGTCCAATAACGAAGAATATTGTTCATCAAGAGACTAAAAAAAGTTGTTCTGAGCAGGTCTGATGCAATTGGTCGCTTTGAGCCAGGACGTCACGTAGTGCTTGTCGCCTTAGCAACCCATCAAGTTCGTTGCTGCGACACAAATCTCCTGGTGAAATATTTTTGTTTGTTATTTACTTCTCGTGGATAACACATAAATAAGGGTGTTGTTGCAGTGTTTTTTGGGGCAGAAGTAAATTCCCCGAAGGTGGCTTTGAGACTTTTTCGATTTCCTAAAAATAAAAGCACAAATCTAAAGTGGATTTATCGGTGCGGAAGGAGGGACTAATTTTCATCCACCGCTGGCCGAATTTGTGAGAAACAATCTAGCAAGCAACAGTATGCCAGAAACCTTTAAAGTGAGCTTCTAGGAATACCAGCAGAGTCTTACTTTTAAGTAAATAAAAATCCACTGTGTAAATCATGTGTTTTTATAAGGTAACGAATGTTTAGGTTAGAGCTACATAAAATATAATACCTTGTTAGTGAACTTAAGTACAACTAGGGCCACATTTAAAAAATTAGCTGGACTCTTGCCCTTACAAGGTAACTATGGAAAATTAAAATAAGCCAGTGAACGATGTGCCACTTAATAGTTCGCTTGTTGGACGTTCAAAGATGTCATGAGACAAAATGTGCGATGCACAGGGCATAATTAATACCTCATATTGTACCTTGGCTAAAAAAAAAATACAATGCAGCAGGGAGACGCATTATACCCGTGGCGAAAAGGGGCTTTTGTGCATTATATGTACGCAATAAGCTCTCGGAAATCCTTGTCAGCTCGTTGCATGGGTTTCACCCCAGGACAGTGTAAACAACATAGTCAAGAACCAAATATATTACATTTCAATTCAGGTAAAATTCATAAATTCAATAACCCGAACCAAGTCCTATCCAGGGGCTAAAACTTCAAAAATTAAAGAGAAACAGGGGCAGGGAGAGATTATGAAACTGAAAATGAAAATAGATTTTCAGTTTTGCTTGAGGGTGACTTCGATGAACAAAGGCCAGCGCAACAATTTAATAATTACAACGAAGTAATGTTAGAGACTGGGCAAAACATATAGGACATAAGACGACCGAGGCTAAAAGTAAATGGATGACGAATGAAATTTTAAAGGAAATAGATAAACGAAGAAATATGAGAAAACGAACTGAGACTTACATAAAAATTCACAAAGAAATTCAAAGGGAATACAGACAGGCAAAGAAAGGTGATCTAGAAAGGAAATTCAAGGAGATTGAAGATGATGACAGAAGACATACTTATAGGGAAATGTACAGAAAGATTAAACAAAAGAACCAGAATAAAAATTAAATAAATGGGACTGGCACTATTAAAAGCAAAGACAATAAGATCCTGCTTGAGGCAGAAGAAGTAAAAGACAGATGGCCAGAGTATGTAGAACTATACAATGATAAGGAGAGAGTAGAGGTAAAAACTATAAGGAAATAAAGATGAAACTACCAATTGTGGGGTTGATCAGCTTCTAGCAGAATTTATAAAACAAATGGGCAAGAATGGGAAAATATATTCGACTAAAATATGTATTTCTATATACTTCAAAGGAGACCTTCCCAGTGATTTAAAATAAATAAATATTGGTATTATTTCATAAAAAGCCAGGAACCTTTTCGAGTGCACCAAGTTTACTGTCGAACACCAAGCTTAATAAATATTGCAGGCAAAGTTTTATTAAATATAATTTTGAATTATAAAATGAGTTCACTCAAGTGCTAAATAAACTTAAAAAGAGAACAAAATTAGAGAAGCTATATTTGGTTAGATAAATGAAAGGGCTTTAGAGGTCCACTGATATTTGTATGGCACACAATAAACTTATAGATATCTTGGAAAATAGGCATCAATGAAGGAGCTATTACAATTTTAAGGAATCTTTACTGGCAACAGGAGGCTTCAGTATTAGTAAATAATGAATGAACTTACTAATTGGTTCACAGTTTGACAGGAAGTAAGACAAGGTTGTGCTCTATCTCAAACATTTGATAATAATGTATAGCCGGAATTCATAATGAAAAGTTACAAGTGATAATGAAGAAATAAATTTTACTGGTCAAGTATTATCAAATAAATGCTTCACAGATATTGAAGAAGCATTACAAAACTCGTTAACAGATTAGTGAATAAAGGTGAAAAATGTGGATTAAAGAGTTAATGCCGTAAAGACTAAAGTAATGGCTGTTTCCAAATTGGAAATACAGGTACATCCTAAAATATAAATTATGGTGGCAACAGGGAACTTAAACAAGTGGAGCACTTTGTATATTTGGGAAGTAACATTAGCTGCGATGGTAGATGTACAAAAGAAATCAAAACAAGAATGAGGCAAGCAAAAATAGCATTTAATAATCCAAAGGACCTAATGAGAAGGGGCATTAACTTCAATTTGAGAAAAAAAAGCGCTGAAAGGCTATATATGGCAAGGACTGATATTTAGTGTGGACATTTTCTCCAGACATCAGAAACAGGTTGGAGGCCTTTGAAATGAAGTGTTTTAGGCAAATGCTAAGAATAAGCTACAAATGAAGAAGTACTAAGATTAGCAAAAACTTCAAGAGAAATACTTTAAATGTACAGAAAAAAGAAAATGAGATACTTCCTAAATCATATAATTAGGGATGAGGGAATAATAACAAATATTAATGGGCAAAGTTGGGAGTAGGAGGGCCTATGGAAAGCAGAGACCGGAATAGTTGACTTATTTTAAAAACTGGGTCCCCAGAGAGACACAAAACCTTGGAGGATTGGTAAAAACAGACTGAGAACGTTTAGAGTGGAAGACTGGTCGCCAACCCTCAGATATGAGGCCGATACTCTAATAGTAATATAATTAATTGATTGACTCCTTAATTTGCCTATTTTCTATACTATCTACTGGTGGTCTTTCTTTTAAATACCTTTTTATTTTGAAGCATTGTGTGTTCATATTGAACTTGAAGTATTTATCTACTGTATTTCCCTCTTGTACCAGTTTATCTTGAGACACAGGATGAGCTTCACCTCTTGCCGCATCTAGAGTGTTATTACTCATCAGGAACGATATAATGTACTATGTGAACATAGTATGGTAATAGGAACAGTAAGGTACAACACGTTTCGAATATCGACATAATCTTGGCAAAATAAGTCATTCAGTGGCAGACCGAATGTGTACTGGACGTACAGCATGTGATGTAACGCAGGTGGGAGAAGCTTTATCCGGGGATAGGCAAAGCAAATGCGCATGAGCAAACCTTTTAGCTCATATGCACCAGTTTAAGGTTCTAGGATACTGTGTGAGAGGTGCCCGTGAGAACCACGAACTCCTGCCGACCATGTGACAAGGGCAAATGCAGTATGCACTGGGAATGGTCGAGGGTCAAGCAAGTGTTGACCTTCAACCTTAACTGTGATTGCCCAAAACACCACAATATAGTGAGTGACGTTCTGCAATACCACACCACATGATGTCCCACATGACACAGCGAAGCCACGTACTGGATGATTTACTGTGACACCACGTGGAGGCGGCCTTAATGACATCACCTGTGAACGAGTTACTGCATCATCACGTGTGATCCCTCATGACAACACCTGTGAATGAGTTACTGCATTATCATGTGAGGTCCCTCATGACACCACATGTGAATGAGTTACTGCATCATCACGTGAGTTTCCTCATGACGCCACCTGTGAACGAGTTACTGCATCATCACGTTAGTTCCCTCATGATGTCACCTGTGAATGAGTTACTGCATCATCACGTGAGATCCCTCGTGACACCATCTGTGAATGAGTTACTGTGTATTAGCCCCTTAGTTTTCATACAAATGTCAGGGCAGTACATTAAGTTTATATAATCATATCACTCCCTGTAACTTTCCACTGGTTATGAGGTGACACGGTCATATGACGTGATGGGTAAGTTCCTTGAGGAGCGGCCCTAAGAATGCTAGTTCAGCACATAGAAGCCAGCTACTGCAGGCACTCTTCCTCAACTCCTTACCCCAACAGGACGTATTTTAGCCTCCGTCCTCATCTTAACACTCATAGCTACAGTGATTAAGTTAAGGTGATATACACTTGGAACTGTATATAATATATTTTCTTAATAAATAGAAGAAAGACAGTTTGGTTTCGCTACTAAAACCCCATATACTTTTACATGTTCCAGCCTCATTATCTCATCAAGAATCAATATTTAAAAGGCCAGTTCATAGGTGGTAGCAAAGTGGTAACAGATAACAAAATTACGGTTTATATATATACATTCTACAGAACAAGTCATAAGTGTATTTACAAAAAACAAGCGTACACAGTGACGTGTTATATTCCAAAGTGTATTATAATATCCCGTAGTGAGACATTATACATTGATTAATTTTTATTTTGTCATCCAAAGAGATGTACAAGTTTCTTTTTCTCAATAACCATTAATGAGTTATTGATAACTTTTACCTATTGTGGCAAGAAGACAACACCCCTGTATGGCAAGCAGAAACCAGGCGTGGAGGAAAAGAATTTGTGGCGTCAACATTCAACATCCTGTGAACGGATACCCCCAGTAACAGCTCCATTGGATCTTACTTACAGTGATGCCAAATGCCTACGTGCTTCGAGGTTGTGTAACACCTGGACCTTACACCATTTAGACATCAATAGTTGTATAAACAGAGTGTTTTGGCTGTTCGTGACTGCAGTTGTATATACCCAACGAGTCCCATATATATGTAGGGCTGCCATAGGTTTGGCACACACAGAAGAACACTGACTCTCACCCGTGGTGGACGTTCCCAGTGAACCATTTTGAAGCTTCAATTAGTTGCTACTCAATGGAGATATCATCTGTTCTACTATCAACAAGGAGGACATTAACCCACTGACCGAGACCTTGGAATCAGCTGTGACGGCTCTCGTTTTTTGCGTCGACTCAAGACTAAATTTATCGGCATTTTCAGGTATCTATATATATATATATATATATATATATATATATATATATATATATATATATATATATATATATATATATATATATATATATATATATATATATATATATATATATATATATATATATATACAACAAAGAAGTATGTCTGTGTGTTTGTTTGTATGTCCACACGAGAATCTCGGAAGCTACTTTACCGATCTGCAGTGATGATGGATGGTGTTATATGTAGTGATGATGGATGGTGTTATATGTAGTGATGATGGATGATGATGTTATATGTAGTGATGATGGATGGTGTTATAAGTAGTGACCATTCAACAGACACTCTCCATGCATGAAAGATGGACCTTGCACCAAAAACTTCCCAAAAGACCTGATAAAGGATACTCAGAGTAGAGAAGATGGCTATCCTCAGTACAGGAAAAGAGCGCCACAGCGATGGAGGTTTTACAGCAGTGTTGCGACCTGGAACAGACAGTGAAATAACAGTAGACAACAAATGGGTGGTCCCCTACAATCCTCTTTGACTAAAGCATTCAATGTGCACATCATTGTGGAGTTCTGCAATTCAGTCAAGTCCATCAAGTATGTCTGCAAATACGTCAACAAAGGCTCTGACCAAGCGATCTTTGCATTGGAAAAGGATGGAAATCATGATGAGGTGACACAGTTTCAGCAAGGCAGTCATGTATGCAGCAATGAAGCCCCATGGAGGATTTTTAATTTTCCATACACGAACGATGTCTAACAGTAGTTCATCTGGCTGTTCACCTGGAAAATGGACAAAGAGTATACTTCACAGAAGAGTCCCTCCAAAATCAAATGGCAAATCCTGCTGATACGACCCTCACTGCATTTTTCAAGTTTTCACAGGAAGATGAGTTCTACATATGGCAGGCTTCAATGAAAAAGTTCCAGAGAAGAGCTCAAGGATCCGATGTTGAAGGATATCCAGGGATAAAGTCAGGCAATGCTTTGGGGCGTGTCTACACGGTTCACCCCAACAACTTTGAATGCTATCCGTGGATCCGTGGTCCATCATCATATGCAACACTCAAGACAGTGAATGGACAAGTCTGCAGAACCTATCAGGAAGCGTGCAATCTCCTTGGCCTACTGGAAGATGGTGGTCACTGGAATGACACATTAGAAGAGGCAGCAGCTACTTAATCGCCAATGAGAATGAGGAACCTGTTTGCCATCATGATTGCTACATGTGGACTTTCCAACCCAAACCAGCTCTGGAAAAACGACCTGGTGCCTGATCAAGCAAATGCTTATGAACAGATCTTGCAAGCGATACAAGCAGAGCAGGGAAGTGTGATCGTTCTCGATGAACCTGGCGGGACAGAAAAAACATTCCTGTTCAACTTTCTGTTGGCCAAAGTACGTCATCAGGGGAAAATTGCTCTTGCTGTGGCATCCTCAGGCATTGCTGCACACTCAACTTGTAAACTGCCTCTCAACCTCGTTCACAATGAGAATCCAGTGTGCAACATCAAAAAAGGATCGGCAAAGGCAAAACTCTTAGAAAAATGCAGCCTCATAGTCTGGGATGAATGCACTATGTCTCACAAGTTAGCGTTTGAAGCATTGGACAGGACCTTGAGAGACATACGAGAAAATGACCATCTCATGGGTGGCATTACAATGGTCATTGCTGGAGACTTTCGCCAGACCCTACCTGTCATTCCTCGAATCACTCCAGCTGATGAACTGAATGCGTGCTTCAAGGCATCATACCTTTAGAGAAGTGTTCAAACACTCACCCTATCCACAAACATGAGAGTACATCTACAAGGCGATCAGGATGCTGGACGGTTTGCAAACCTTCTACTACAGATTGGGAATGGAACTTTCCCTGTTGATTTAAAAGGACAAATAATCATTCCTCAAGGATGTGGAAATGTTGTAAAGTCTTCAACTGAGCTCACTAACATCGTCTACCCAAACATTATCCACCACTACAAGGATCACAAGTGGCTGCGTGAACGTGCAATTCTGGCACCAAAGAATGAAACAGTGGCTGAAATCAACATGGCTCTACTCAGACAGCTTCCAGGCAGTGAGACCTCATTCAAATCTGTTGATACAGTAATCGACCAGGACCAAGCAGTCCAGTGCACTGCAGATTCCTTAATTCTTTGGAGCCCGCTGGAATGCCTCCTCACCACCTCACTCTCAAGATTGGAACTCCTATAATGCTCTGAAGAAATCTTGAACCACCAATCCTCTGCAATGACACAAGACTGGTGGTGAAGATCATGATGCCACATGTACTGGAAGCTACAATACTGACAGGAAAAGCTAAAGGAGAGAACGTTTTTATACCAAGCATACCTCTCATTTCCACTGACCTGCCATTTGAGTTCAAGCGACTTCAGTTCCCGGTTAAAGTGAGCTTTGCCATGACCATCTATAACAGCCAGGGACAGTCCCTAAAGATGGTTGGCCTAAACCTGGTGTTTCCTTGCTTCTCTCATGACGTTAGTCATCCAGTAGGTTATATTCTTTTTATACGTATCTTACTTATTTTTTATATAAATATATAGATACTGAAGTAATTACAGTCCAGTATTAATTTTCTCTTATTCATTTATTGATATTTTACACATGTTACTAATAAACTTATTTACTGTAAATGAAAGACAAGAGTATTTTTAGGATATAATTTTTTATATTGTTTATTTAAGTATTAATGGGTGGTTTTTCAAAGTCATCGTCTTTGGACATTTCCAAATTGGCGGAGCATTATATTAGCGATTCAGATACTGCTGATGATATTAATATGACTACAGAACATATAGTTACAGTAGACTCGCACGAAACACAGGCGCAATCCAAGCTGGATAATTCTGTCAGGGGTAGTGAAGATTTGATAGAACAATCATTTGACGATTTAAACCATATAACCCTAAGGTCAGGTAATAAGTACAATATGTCGCCTGATTACAGGCAAGTTTTCTTTTCTCCTACCCAGAAAGACAATGTGTCTGACAAATTTTTATTACCTCCTCCTTTAACTGATCTTCGAGTTAGGATTAGTTTGAATAGCATGGCTACTTCTAACACAGGCATATCTACTAACCCGCATGTCTACTAACCGGTCCGCGATTTTACAGAGGAAGATAAATACCGGGTAACTTCATTTATAAGAGCATGTGAGGATACCATGAAAAATGTTCAGATCACAGGAGATGATAAGAAGAAAACATTTGTTCGCTCTCATATCAAACAAGGTAGTTTTGCAAGTTAACATTTGGACGCCAGTGGTCTTGCTGATCGAAGTATGAAAATTTCAAAAAGGCTCTAATTGGTATTTTTGAGTCTGGGCAACAGCAAGGACATTTACATTGGTGATGTTTGTCAGGATCTTCTTGCTAATTTTGGTGGATCGCCGTGGTTTAATGATGATGGCAAAATGACTCCAAAGAATGTTTTGAAATTGATTGAATTAGTTAGTTTTCTTGTGACAGTTAGAGACCTTATATATTGTCGTGCACAGGATCATGAGTATGCACCAACTGATTTGATTATAATCAAATCAGTCTATAATTACAGACTACGCAAATAAAATTGCTCCCAAGTCAGCTCGTACTCCACTAGCTAAGACAACTACAGCTGTAGCACCACTGCAACAACGAGATCCTAACAGCGCAGGTAACAAAGTTAGACAAACTTTGGAATGTACCCATTGTAAGAAGAAAGGTCATACAATGGACTTTTGTTACCAGCTCCAGCGTGGTGGTGTCAAGAATAAAGAAAAGAGACATCCAACCACCAATCCACGTCAAAGACATGGACCACCCAAAACATATGCAGCCGCTGCAAAGACTACGTTTGTGACAGCACATAAAGCTGATATGTGGTGTATCATATATATTTGTTCTTGATTTGATAAGTGGCAGGGCTGAAGTAAACACTTTGTTGGTTTTGCTTTATTGTAGAAAAATATAGTTTCACAGGTAGTGAGTTCAGTTGAGAGTATATTGTACCTTTTCTGCTCAGGGAAGTGTCTTAGTGCACTTGTATAGGAGAACACTTAAGTGAGGTGTTCACTGAGTAACAGGTGATATGATAGTCTCTCTCTCACACCAGGGAGAGAGTGATGTCAGGCGGGTCTTAAAGGAAAAGCGTCAGGTTGTTTGTTGCTGAGCAGCGCTGACCAAGCTTGACCTAGCCTGCTCCCCAGAGGAAATGTCAACTCACCAATTGATTCATACTCATGGGTGAATGACTTGGTGAATATATGGGTAATATACATTTGGGTAAATATTTATATAATACAAATGTTGCTGTTACACAGCTCGGCCATCTATAACCGATGTCCTCATGGATTAAAACCTAGGTGTACCGAACCTTGTTACAAAAAGGTGTGCTTAGCTAAAATTTTCGTCGTTTATATGTTTTTGCAATTCCTTCCGAAAAGTTTTCTAAGAAACTATTGTGTACCTAGAACAAATCTTCCTGTAACAAATTATCATAACAATCAAGCAACTGATAAATATGATGGTAGGTATAATAAAACCAGGTAGGATTATACCGGAAGAGAAATATAAAGGAAATGAATCCTGTAAGTCAGGAAACTGTGTCTCATTAATATAAAATAGGAGGTTAAGCTTATCAGAAACAATATGGAGATTGCTGAAACTTATATTTAAGGGAAATGGTATGGGAATGAGCTCAGAAGTAATATTTGTGACAAATGCAAGATGATGGCGAGTAGGCAAGGTTGTGATTGCATAACTGATAATTTCACAATAGTCTGGTGCTATATGATAACCTTCTACCATTAAATGTTTGCCTACATCCTGACATATAAGTATCACACTGGTTTGATTCAGGAAAAAAAAATATTGCACATTATTGACATGTGCGTGAAACACTAACCTATGTGGTAATGGGGAATATACACATTGTTGTAGAGCTGTAGAGGCATTAGTTTGTAACAGAGCTAATTCACATGCAGCCTCCGCGGCCCGGGTGAATGCCAAAGCATACGCCGGACAAACATGCAAATGCATATATGTTGACTTACAATGAATTAGGACTTCTTGCTTAGTCACAGCAACTAATGAAAAATCCTCTGATACTACTATTAGTTCAGTTTGTTTGTTCAGAATTAATATTCCCTCATTCGCTTTTAGTGGAAATGGTTCCAAATGCCATGCATGAAATTTGTTTTGTGATTTTAGTGTAATGTGTATTAGTATTTCCCTGTGTGTTAATGTTGCTTCTAATAAGGGATAAAAATATTCCACTTCATGCTCCTGAAAGATAGGAGTTAGATGATAATTAGTTTCAGATATATGCAACGCGGCAATTAGTTGATGAACCGGCAACAACTGTGCGTCAACACGTCCTAACCCTGCATTTACAAGATCAGCAATGAGCCTATTACTGGTTTTTATGAAAGATTGTACAGAGGCATAAGCAGCATGCATGTATTCAGATAAGCAGAGTTGCCATTCCAATGTAGATTCTGACCGAATGAATCCCTCGACAATTTGTGTTAGTTGATTAGTTCGTTCAACAATATCATTCATATGAGAGGTCAAAGTTTTTATTGCCTTGTAGGACTGTGTAAGGGCCCTATTTTGTTTCCTAATCGCGTCTGAAACTGCACTCATTTTATTTCCTAGTTTGGCCACATCTTCGGCGGTTGCCGTACCAAACAAGGTGATACTTATTAAATCTACAAAATTAAACAGACCACGTTTTTGACGCCGCTGAGAATGTACATTTTTCCCGATGTCTTCAAGAGGTACAGGGAGCTTTCCTTCGAAATGCCTTACTCGTTTGAGTAAACTGTTCCTACGGTCGTGTTGAAGAGAGATGGTCTGACTGATTGTTGGAGAGAATGTAGATTGTTGTTTGAGATCTTGCAAGGTTTGCATAGCTGTTTCAATGTGGACAGCTATCGACCTCAGATGCACTGGTATGCGCTTTAAGTCATGGAACGTGTATTTGATAGTTACAACGTCTTGTACTACTAATACTTTGCCTAGTGGGGCAACTAAGGCTCCGGGTATGACGACGTCTGCTGGGGAGGCGGCTGTTGTCACCACGCTCCAGAAAACAGTATTAGTGATATCCAAGCCATGTCTGAAATAGGCGAGGATAATTAACAATTTGTGGTTGCAGATCGTAGTTTTTGACGATATGTAATGTCTATCGTTATATTTTTTTGAGCAATTGTTGCAGTTGATGTAGGATGTACTTGATTGACATTAGAAGTCCCAAATAGGTCTCTGCTGACTTTTTTCATCCTATCTACATGTACTGTATCTGTAACACTTGTTGTTGGCTCAACAACTTGGAATTTGTTTCCACGTTCTTTTGCTCTAATCACGTGCAGACATGTGAATTTAGGCAAGAGTTTTGATATGCCTTCCGGCACTTTTATAATTACTTTGTCTCCTATTTATAAATTTATAGGCTTAGCGTTTTTATGTTGCTTGCAGATCATTTCAGCACGTGAGGCTGCTAAGTGTTTTCGTACTTTTCCATGGATGCTCGTGAAAACATTGTTTTGCTTCTTGGCATAGTCATCCATGTTGTACACAGGTTGTGGAATTCCTGTTAGTAAATCATATGGCAAGCATTTATCGACACCGTAAATTATGTAGTATGGCGATTTGCCTGTAAAGCTATTTATAGATCCATTGATGGATGCTGCAACCTGTGGAAGCCAGTCCTCCCGCGAACTATGCAATGGATTCACCACATGTCGGAGAATCTCAAGAATTTTTTTATTCGCACGCTGGACCAACCCATTTGAAGATGGGTGGTAGCCGGTTGTGAAAGTTTGTTTAACGTCATATTGTTGACATATAGCAGCTAAGAGTTGATTCTTAAATTCTGTCCCGTTATCCGAGAGTATCACCCTAGGTGTAGAGAAAGGACAGATTAGATGAGTGACTAGTGCATGAGCCACTGATTCGGCGGACTTGTTCGGCAAAGATGCGAGTACCACAAATCTGAAAAAATGGTCAACGCAGACAAGTACGTAACTGGAGCCTTGATGGCTTTTTGGTAGTTGCAATAAATCGAACGCAACAGTATCCCATGGACGTTCCGGCGTCGGGTATTCTAAGATTGGAGCGGGATCCATCGTTGTTCCCTTGTGTTTTGCACAAGATAAACATTTAGCAATGTGATGCTCGATGTCGATCCTCATAGATTTCCAATAATATTTTTGTCAAATATTTGTTAGACATCTATCTCGCCCTGGATGCCCAGCTTGGGGTGCATCATGGAAGAGGGTGAGAATGTTTTCCTTTATTATTGTAGAAATAACAATTTGAGAGATTGACTCTTGTTGTATTTTCACTGAGCGATATGGTATGTCATGCCGCAGCTCAAACTGTGAAAGTGGTAGAGGTAATTTGGGCAAATTTACCTCATCTCCCGATTCTAAGGCATATATAACATTGGACCATAATGGATCCTGTAACTGTTCCGCCCTTAATTGTGACAGGGTGAACGTAGGTAATGGCGTGACAGGAGCTATGTGTCTAGATAGCGAATCAGCTACCACGTTCGCACGACCGGGCAAATACTTGAAGTCGGGTGCGAACTCCTGTAGGGTCAGATACCAGCGCGCTAAACGCCCTGATAAATTCTTCCCATTAAATAGTTCTGTCACGGCTACATGATCTGTGTGGACTGTGATCGGATATCCCAAAATGAGATTCCGAAAATGCTTGAGAGCCCACACTACAGATAATGCTTCGAAATGAGTAGCTGAATAACGTGTTTCTGCATCGTTCAGGGTGCGACTGGCGTATACTAATACTCGCAATTTTACTCGATAATCAGTTTGCATGAGCACCGCCCCTAAACCTAGGCCCAAGGCATCAGTACATATGGTAAATGGTTTTGTGTATTCCGAAAGGCTAACACTGGAGCTTTCGTTAAGGCGCTCTTGAGAGCATTAAAACTGTCCTCTTGTTCCTTATTCCATGTAAATTCCACATCCTTTTTGAGGAGTTTAGTGAGTGGTGATTGTTACTTGACATAACCTTCAATGAAAGAACGGTAGTATCCTGACAATCCTAGGAAACTACGAAGTTGATCTACGTTCTTGGTACAAGGGAATTGTTTCACCGCCTTTACTTTGCAATCTATTGTGTGTATATATCATTGCCATCCACTACGTGTCCAAGAAATTGGAGTCTGGATTTGAGAAATTCACATTTGGAAAGTTTCACTTTCATTCAAGGTAAATGTAGCTTTGTGAAAACTTCTCGTAGCTTTTTTAGATGACTTTGTAAATCTTTGCTTACTATGATAAGATTATCTAGATAAGCATAGACTTGTAAACATTACGGTCATGATGGAGACTTGTAAACATTACTGTTATGATGGAGACTTGTAAACATTAATGTCATGATAGAGACTTGTACACATTACCGTGATGATGGAGACTTGTAAATATTACAGTGATGATGTAGACTTGTAAACATTACTGTGATGATGGAGACTTGTAAACATTACGGTCATGATGGAGACTTGTAAATATTAATGTCATGATGGAGACTTCCAAACATTACTGTTATGATGGAGACTTGTAAACATTAATGTCATGATGGCGACTTGTAAACGTTACTGTGATGATGGAGACTTTAAACATTTCTGTGATGATGGAGACTTGTAAACATTACTGTGATGATGGAAACTTGTAAACATTATTGTGATCATGGAAACTTGTAAACATTACTGTGAAGATGGGGACTTATAAACATTACTGTGATGATGGAGTCTTGTAAACATTACTGCGATGATGAAGACTTGTAAACATTACTGTCATTGTGGACACTTGAAAACATTAATATCACGATGGAGACTTGTAAGCATTACTGTGATGATGGAGACTTGTAAGCATTACTGCGATGATGTAGACTTGTAAGCATTACTATGATGATGGAGACTTGTAAGCATTACTGTGATAATGGGGACTTGTAAGCATTACTGTGATGATGGAGACTTATAAGCATTAGTGTCTTGATGGAGACTTGTGAGCATTAGTGTCATGATGGAGACTTGTAAACATTGCGGTCATGATGGAGACTTGTAAACATTACTGTTATGATGGAGACTTGTAAACATTACTGTGATGATGAAGACTTGTAAACATTACTGTGATGATGGAGACTTGTAAACATTATTGTGATGATGGTGACTTGTAAATATTACTGTGATGATGAAGACTTGTAAACATTGCTGTGATGATGGAGACTTGTAAACATTACTGTCATGATGGAGACTTGTAAACATTACTGTTATGATGGAGACTTGTAAACATTACTGTCATGATGGAGACTTGTAAACATTACTCTTATGATGGAGATTTGTAAACATTAATGTCCTGATGGAGACTTGCAAACATTACTGTTATGATGGAGACTTGTAAACATTACTGTCATGATGGAGACTTGTAAACATTACTCTTATGATGGAGACTTGTAAACATTAATGTCCTGATGGAGACTTGCAAACATTACTGTTATGATGGAGACTTGTAAACATTAATGTCATGATGGAGACTTGTAAACATTACTGTGATGATGGAGACTTGTAAACATTTCTATGATGATGGAGACTTGTAAACATTACTGTGATGATGGAAACTTGTAAACATTATTGTGATGATGATGACTTGTAAACATTACTGTGATGATGGATACTTGTAAACATTACTGTGATGATGGAGGCTTGTAAGCATTACTGTGACAATGGAGACTTGTAAGCATTACTGTGAT
This sequence comes from Homarus americanus, assembly GCF_018991925.1. Taxonomy (NCBI): domain Eukaryota; kingdom Metazoa; phylum Arthropoda; class Malacostraca; order Decapoda; family Nephropidae; genus Homarus; species Homarus americanus. Next base: position 5,791,449 of record NW_024737097.1, read on the forward strand.
GATGAAGACTTATAAGAATTAGCGTCATGATGGAGACTTATAAGCATTAGTGTCATGATGGAGTCTTGTAAACATTACGGTCATGATGGAGACTTGTAAACATTACTGTCATGATGGAGACTTGTAAACATTACTGTCATGATGGAGACTTGTAAACATTACTGTCATGATGGAGACTTGTAAACATTACTCTCATTATGGAGACTTGTAAACATTACTTTTATGATGGAGACTTGTAAACATTACTTGTAAACATGTCTGTGTAATATAAGTTCTTAATGGGATGAAAGTGAAAGAGTAAAATCCTTGAATCTTCTGATTGAGCCTGACATGACTCAACTAAGGATTTACATACATTCAAGAAAAATTGGACCAATTTCACAGTCGATGCTTCCCATGTTGCGGATTCACCTATTCTAAATATACATTACTTTATCTAATTTAATCTAACCAAACTAAATTTAACCTAATCTAACCTAGCCTCACCTAACCTAACCTAACCTAACCTAAGCTAACCTAACCAAATCTAACCCATCCTTACCTAACTTAATCTAATAATGAACAAGATTTCAAATGTAATTTTTTTATCAGTTTTCACAAAAGAAGATACGGAGCTGATCCACTATTACTCTCTCTCTCTCCTCTGGCTGGGAGGAGGATTGACAGGTCGACCCCGGGCGCCTCGCTATCACTCCAGGATTGTCCATCAATGTCACCAGGCCTTCACATCAAGCCAAGACAAGACGGTCTGCCACACAGTTCATTATTAGTCGGGGCCGGGAGGAGGGGAGGGGTGTGTGTGTTTGTTGGTGGGTTTGTGTGTGTGGGCGTGTATGGGAGGACATGTGTATGTTGGGCGCATGTGTGTGTATGTGTGTGTGTCTGACCTGCTGACGTAAGATACTAATCATTAACACAAACAACAAACTTGGAGACCCATATTAAAACGTTATATTAATATACTACAATATAAGCATTCGTTAAGTTTTATTCACCATTAATAGTGTTAGTTATCAAGATGACCTGATATCATTAAACAGATCCTTGCTAACGTTGGAGAGAAATTGTAGTAGAACCTGCCATCTATAGTAGGTGAAGCGATATACTGTAAAAAGTTAAGGCAAAGTCTGAGAGCTCCCATTCTTTATTGGGTTGACTGTGTTGTCTCCTTGGCTTCCCGCTCACCAAGTCACCGCGTTATATTGGCCGCTGCGGTAAATCCATGGGGTTTCCCTCACACCGTCCTCTCCAGGGCCCCATTCATCTCTCTCTCTCTCTCTCTCTCTCTCTCTCTCTCTCTCTCTCGGCTTTCCTGGCTGCTCTTATGCTTCTTCCAATAGTCTGTCTCTCCACACTCTTCTGAATTTTGTCATGGTATTTCTGTTTATTTTCTCACGGTCATACGAGTTTTTCGCTGCTTTCATTCATTCCCTCCCCCGAACTTTTCTCACGCCCTCCTAACTTTTCTCGCGCCCTGTTTTCGTGTTATTACACCTGGTTATTTATATTACTACACATTTTTGTTTCACATTCTTGCTCCTTTTATTCTTATTCCCACGTTATCCGGAGTACGCCTTTGATATAATAATTTCCCCACAAATATTACAATTGTTTCCATGATTATCAGTTTCTCTTAGACGCTATTTACTCATATTCCACTATTTTTTGCATATCTTACATTCCATCGAATTTTCCATACGTTTCGTTCATCTACAAATACATTCATTTAATTTCCCATGGTCTCTAAAATTTCCCCGCGACCTTTATTCACTCTCCAATGATTAGCCAAGCTTCCCACGCGCTTTATCAATAGCCCCACGTTTTCGTTAACATTCCCACGGTCCCCTGAGTTTTCCAACAGCCTGTACTGTATATATCTTCCCATGGTCTCTTGAGTTTTCCCACAGGCTGTATTTTTCTTCCCACAATTTTGCAAACTTCCTCGGCCCTCTCTTACCTTCCCACAGCCCTATATGATCCCACTTTCCCTCACTCAGCCCCTCCCACGCCCCATAATCCTTCCCCTCAATCGCTCACCGCCTGTCACTTTCTTCAAGTCTCCAATGCTTTCCCATGCCCTCCCAAGGCTGTACCACCCTATCTCCCACGTACGTCCTCTCCCTCACCCACGGGCAGCTCTTCACCTCTCCCTCTGACGACCGTATAGAGGCAGCCACTACAAGCTGGGCCGCCCCCGGGACAGCCAATCTTGGTCTCGTAAACAAACAGTCTTTGTGGCAGAGGACCTGAGTGAGGTGATGAGCTGCCGACCATCCTTCTCCAGGCACCTTTCAAGAAGGTAACGTCTCCTTCCTGCACTTAAAGGGAAGAGAAAGAAGGGGAGGAGGAATGAGGAGGAAAAGGAAAAGGAAGTAAGGAAGTTATTGGAAAGAAATGAGTTAATCTATTGATTAATAATAATAACAAGCTACTGAAAATAGATGAGGACAGGATACACCAACAGAATGTTCTCATTCCACCCTCCATCCTCGTCACCAGCAGGAAGTATACTAACACTAACAGGGAAATATTACAGTGCAGGAGTAAAAAAAGAGCAAATAAGTATACAGACTACTTACTACCTTTAGGGTAATACTGAGTTCAACCATAACCACTTCTTGACCTGGAGCGACACTTTAGCTTATTAATGAACTATCGACGCGAGAGCATCACCAGCCCAGAAAACGGTAATTGATTGCTGTACTGTTTTCGAGAGGTGTCCTAAAACGAGGCATTTTCCGGCATATCCAATCAAACTGGGCGTTTATTATTATTATTATTATTTATTATTATTATTAGTATTATTATTAGTATTATTATTATTGTTATCTCCCTCATGCACCCTACAGCCCTTGGTATAACAACAGAGGACCCCCAGTCTCCCGGTCTTCTCCCCTTTCCACCTCAGTGTCCACTACCCACCTCCGCCTACACGCCCTGGCACCCGTACAACTGTCTGTGGCTGGAGGTTACGTCAACTGCCACTGGCTGTAGATTACGTAACCAAGAATCATAGATGTTCTGGTTACCAAAATTCACCACATAACTAACTAAGGCTGACCTAATCTGACCTGACTTGATCTTACCTAACCTAACTTAACCTAATCTATCACAAACTAACCCAACCTAATCTAACCTTACCTGATTAACCAAACCTAACCTAACCCAACCAAACCGATCCTTAGCTAACCCATCCTAACCCAACCTAATCTAAGCATAACTAACCTAATTAATCGAACCTAACCTTACTTAGTCAAGTCTAACATGGCTTTCGCTAATATAACCTAACTAAAACGAACCTAACCTAATCTTAACTAACCTAACACAACCTAACCTAACCTGACCAAACATTAGCTAAGCTAAGTTAATCTAACCAAACCTAACCTATCCTTTACTGACCTAACCTAACCATAGCTAACATAACCATAGCTAACCTAACTTAACCTAACCAAACATTAGCTAATCTATGCTAATCTAACATAAACTAATCGATCCTTTGCTAAGATAACCTAACCTAGCCTAACCAAACCTACCTTAACCTAAAATAATCTTTGCTAACCTAACCTAACCTAACCAAATCTAACCAACCGTAACCTACCATAACCTACCCTAATTTATCCTCGCCAAACAAAATAAAAAATAAAAATGTTCACTATTTAGAAACGTCACCACATACCATTTCCACCAAGGAACACAGATTGGTGAGACTGGGCACCAACCTGTCGATACGCGATACACTCAATATGCTCGCCAGACGACCAATCATAAGTCGCGACGTGCCTCTTTCACGCATCTGATTGGCTTTCTGTCGTCGCCTGTCATCGGCTTGTCTCATTCTCGTGTTCAGTTGTGAAGATTCAGATAGAAAGTGGAAATGGAGAAATACTGATAATTTTGGGACAAGAAGTGGAAACGGGTGCTATGACATGTCCTGAGGATATGGATCTTAAAAATGATAGTGGGTTAGACATGCATTGAGACATAGGGGAGGACTGGATGAATGGAGAGAAACGGGTTTAGGACACGCTGTATGTCTATGGAGGACTGGAAGCGGATGATGGATACGTTAGGCTACGTTTGTGTTTAGGAAGAGAGGGGGAAACGGATGTCTTCGGCATGTGTATGACATATTACAGCCTTCTCGGTTGTTTAGGACATATTTACGACATATTCACTCTTGGGGACACGGGTGCTGGACTTGCCAGAACTATGTAGATGTGTTGCACAGTACATTTGGACATTGTGGATCACCTGGCTGCTTTTTAGCTCCAAAGGTGTTACTGGAAAACACTGTAATTTTGTACTGTACAGGTGTACCTTTCACTGAACTTTGTACATTCTTCACCAGGCCATTATTGCTCCCAAGTACCAATGTACCATTGTTCCTTGCACCACTGCACATTATAATCTTGCACAACTGTACCATTGTTTCTAGCACCACAATGCGTCATTGTTCCTAAGTGCCACAGTACCATTGTTCCTCAGCAACACATGAAAAACAAATTTTACTATTTTTCATTTTTTTTTTCTTTTTACGGGGATTAGCTCACTTCCGGCACAGGTCACTGACACACATCAGGGCCTGGGGGTGAAACAACAACAACAACAACAACAATAACAACAACGACGACGACGACGACGACGACGACGACGACGACGACGACGACGACGACGACGACGACGACGACGACGACGACGACGACGACGACGACGACGCAGACGACAACAACAACAACAACAACAACAACAAATAAACAATAACAACAACAACAACAACAATAATGATAATAATAATAATAATACCAATAATAATAATACTAATAATAATAATAATATTATCAATATTAATAATAATAATAATAATAATAATAATAATAATAATAATAATAATAATAATAATAATAATAATAATAATAATAATAATAATAATAATAATAATAATAATAATAATAATAAAAATAATAATAATAATAATAATAATAATAAAAATAATAAAAATAATAATAATAATAATAATAATAACTAGCAGAATCACTACATAAAACACCACCCATCATTACTAGTAGTGATTCACTACATATAACACCACCCATCATCACTACATATACCACCATCCATCATCACTACATATAACACCATCCATCATCACTACATATAATACCATCCATCATCACTACATATACCACCACCATCACTACCATCACTACTCCCATTATCATCACTGCCACCACTACTATCACCATCATCACTACCACAACTACTACCACCATCGTCATTACCACCATCATCATTACCACTACTATCAACCAGTCTCTACCACCACCACTATCACCACAAACATGCCTCTATCACCATCACCACCACTACCACTGTCACTACCACCGTCACCACCACCACTATCACCACAAACATGCCTCTATCACCATCACCACCACTACCACTGTCATTACCACCGTCACCACCACCACTACATATAACACCATCCATCATCACTAAACATAAAACCAAGCATCATCATTACATATAACACCATCCATCATCACTACATATAACACCATCCATCATCACTTCATATAACATCATCTATCATCACTGCATATAACACCATCCATCATCACTACATATAACACCACCCATCATCACTACATATAACAACATCCATCATCAATACATATAACACCACCCATCATCACTACATATAACACCATCCATCATCACTACATATAACACCATCCATCATCACTACATATAGCACCATCCATCATCACTACATATAACACCATCCATCATCACTACATATAACACCATCCATCATCACTACATATAACATCATCCATCATCACTACATATAACACCATCCATCATCACTACATATAACACCATCCATCATCACTGCATATAACACCATCCATCATCACTACATATAACACCATCCATCATCACTCCATATAACATCATCCATCACCACTACATATAACACCACCCATCATCACTACATATAACATCATCCATCATCACCACATATAACACCATCCATCATCACTACATATAACACCATCCATCATCACTACATATAACACCATCCATCACCAAGTATTACAACACCATCTTACTCATCACTACATATAACACCACCCATCATCACCACATATACAACACCATCCATCATCACTAAGCATATAACAATTATCCATCATCACTACATATAACACCATCCAGCATCACTACATAACACCATCCATCATCACTATATATAACACCATCCATCATCAATTACATATAACACTCATCCATCATCAATACATATAACAATCATCCATCATCATCACTACATATAACACCATCCATCATCACTACATATAACACCATCCATCATCACTACAGATCGGTAAATTAGTTTCCGAGATTCTCTGCGGAACACAAACACAAACACAAACAAACAAACAAACAGACAGACAGCTTCTTTATATATATATATATATATATATATATATATATATATATATATATATATATATATATATATATATATATATATATATATATATATATATATATATAGAGAGAGAGAGATAATAATATTAATATTAATAATATTAATAATAATAATAATAATGATAATAATAATAATAAAGACATACAAAAATGGAGAACAAAAATCAATACTAAGAAACAGTATTTGTATGTTGTGTTTTCAAAGTAAGAGAAACAATTGAGTGTAAATTGAGTGTAAAGCAATTGTGTGTAAATGAGGCAGAATGTCAGATCAGCAACCTGGGACTTGGTCACAATTTTCGTGATGCCATATGGTAGCAGGATCTACCATTATACCTAAGCACCATTACGTCGTTGGGTACAAACACCACTGTACCATTGTTACTTAATGTATTGTAACGTTGTCCCAAAGTACCATTGCACCATTGTTCCCAGCACCACTGTACCATTGATCCACAGCACATTGTAACGTTGTTCTATTTTGTCATTGTTCCATTGTTCCTAGCACCATTGGGCCATTGTTCCCTAGCACCATTACATCATTGCTTCCTAGCACCAATTTACCCTTTTTCCCAAACACCATTACACCATTTTCCCCAGCAACAACGCAACATTGTTCCCTAGCACCAATGTTCCATCTTTCCTTAGTATCAATGCCCATTGCTCCCCAGGGAACAATTGCATAGTGATGCTAGGGAACAATGGTACAGTGGCTCTTGGGAACAATGACATTGTGGTGCTAGAAAACAATGGTACAGTTGTGCAAAGTTATAATGTGCAGTGGTGCAAAGGAACAATGGTACATTGGTACTTGGGAGCAATAGTAATGGTGAGAATGTACAAAGTTCAGTGAAGGTACACCTGTACGGTACAAGGATACAGTGTTTCCAGTAACACCTTTGGAGCTAAAAACGCAGCGGAGTGATCCACAATGTCCAAATGTACTGTACCTGTTTCCGCATCTACCCTACGTTCTAAGCAAGTCCAGCACCCGTGTCCCCAAGAGTGAATATGTCGTAAATATGTCCTAAACAACCGAGAAGGCTGTAATATGTCATACACATGCCGAAGACATCCGTTTCCCCCTCTCTTCCTAAACACAAACGTAGCCTAACGTATCCATCATCCGCTTCCAGTCCTCCATAGACATACAGCGTGTCCTAAACCCGTTTCTCTCCATTCATCCAGTCCTCCCCTATGTCTCAATGCATGTCTAACCCACTATCATTTTTAAGATCCATATCCTCAGGACATGTCATAGCACCCGTTTCCACTTCTTGTCCCAAAATTATCAGTATTTCTCCATTTCCACTTTCTATCTGAATCTTCACAACTGAACACGAGAATGAGACAAGCCGATGACAGGCGACGACAGAAAGCCAATCAGATGCGTGAAAGAGGCACGTCGCGACTTATGATTGGTCGTCTGGCGAGCATATTGAGTGTGTCGCGTATCGACAGGTTGGTGCCCAGTCTCACCAATCTGTGTTCCTTGGTGGAAATGGTATGTGGTGACGTTTCTAAATAGTGAACATTTTTATTTCTTATTTTGTTGTTTGGTGAGGATAGATTAGGTTAGGTTATGGTAGGTTAAGGTTGGTTAGATTTGGTCAGGTTAGGTTAGGTTAGCAAAGATTATGTTAGGTTTTGAATTGAATTGAATTGAATTGAAACAGTTTATTTAGCCAGATAAATACAGATACCGAGTGGATATTAATAACAATATTAACATGGCTGAGCCAGTTGAGAACCTAAGCTCTCTTTTAGGCACCTGATATATACTATACATTTATCTCAAGGAAGTATTATGTAACATTTAGTAACATCTGGAATAGTACAATAGCATGGTGGTAATAAGAACATCTCATAATGTTACCACGGTTATCACTTCAATATTTATTAATTTTATTTATTTAATTATTTTTTTTTTTTTTTTTATATATATATATACATAAATTACAGTGGAACTGAAAAACATAATTATAATGGGGGAGCAGTACAACATGGGTTGTACAGTAATAAGGTTGAACAAGAGGACAGACTGATTGATTGATACGTTTATTGAGATACAAAAAATATTAATACGTCTCAAAGGGATGAAGTGACAAAAGTCATCCCCACCCCAGTCCAGGAATGTCCCTCTCAGGACTCACCTAAATCCCCAATATTTCATATAATCAGTTATAGTACATAGTTATATTCTAGATGCAAAATTTCTATATTTCTGTAATATTTCATCTATTTTCCTATTTTTAAACATCCACTCTATTTGCATGGGGACATTATTTATATGGGCATTTCTATATACATTAAGCAATGGGCATTCCAGTATATAATGTGGCAGGGTATGGGATCTGGATGTTCTACAAACTCTACATTCTTTATCCTGTTCGCTTCTCAGCTCCAAGTTCCCAATAATATTTATATCCTAATCTTAACCTCATATACACTGAATCTTTCCACCTACTCCAATCTTTCCCATATGTAAATTTTGTGTTCATGAGAACATGATGGTAATGTTTCATTGTTTCACTTTTCTCGTATATTTCATTCCTTTTGAAATTATCTTCTATTGTTTGTATTTTCCGTAATTTGCTCCTTAATTGTTTCAAGGTTTTAGTACATATTATGTTGATCTCGGCCTTTTCCGTGGCTCTTTTTGCTATTATATCTACTGCTTCATTAAGACTAATGTCTACATGTGAAGGGACCCATACAAATTGAACATTATGGCCATTCTTCCTTATTGTATTTACTAATTTTCTACATGAACCAATAATGTGTCCAAAGACTGGACTCCCACTGTTCAAAGAATCCAAAGCTGCCCTACTATCAACAAAAAAATATGCATCTTTATACCTCTTTACTACATTTTCCAATCCTACTAACACTGCATATAACTCAGCTTGTGTTGATGATATAAAACTGCACAACCGAAGTCGAATTTTGATGTCATCATTTCCTTGTTCTGTGTACTGTCCTATAAGGATCCCGCACCCTGCCCTGCCACTTGACATAACTGAACCGTCACAATATACATGCAATGTGTTTATTTTAGGCAAATTACTAATCTTATTCCCATATAAAGCCCTTAACTGTCCTGGTTCATGTAATGATTTCTTCATTGTGAGAGGCACTATGTCTAACTCTACTTCTCGTTCTTCCCAGGGTGGATTATTACAACTTTTCTGAACAGCTGTACACCAGTCTGCCAGATTACATTTTTTAATAATATTTACTAATCCATTCATGTATCCTCTCTTGCCTTGCCTGCAGAAAGTCCTTTCATCTTTTAAACCATCATTTATATAAGAGGACAGAGCTGTCAGGATTATGTCTAGTTAGCAATTACGTTTATTGCAATAGTAATTACTTATCTATTTACATGATAATTTCCGATAAAACGGTTTTGATGTACAATAAAAGCAGGTACTGTAAATATAGTAGGTGTTACAAGAAATATTAATAGTTAGACAATAGATATTTTTTAAGAGATGATAAAAAGGAAGGGAGAGTAGTCTTTGCTCGGATGTGTGGGGGTAAGTTGTTCCACACCTTCACACCGTGATATTTTATGGAGGTCTGGGACTGAGAGGAGCGCATGGGGGGTGGTCTTACTAGCTCTGGGTGTCTTAAGTTGTATCTCTGATTATTCCGGAACTGGAAATAATTATTGTCAGGCAAGTGATTCAAAGATTTATAAACAAAGAGGGCACAGCAGTAGGTGTTAATATCTTCGAATTTTAACACTTTCAATATAGCCAATTTTTCGCTTGTGTGATCTGTTTTTTTTTCAAGTAGGTCATTGTCCGTACAACTCTCTATTGTGCAGTAACCAGATATTGTGTTTTTGAAGAGCCAGAGGCCTCCCATAGTGTGTGACAGTGTATCAGGTGTTGGTAAACAAGATCATGATGGATTTCTTTCATTGCTGTGACAGTGAGTGACTGTCGAGTATGATACATGATACTGCACTGTTTATTGACTTTACTGTGGATGGCTTGCATGTGGTTTCTCCAGTTCAGTTTCTCACCAACAATAACTCAGAGCAATTAAGTTTTTGTTCGCGTTTGCGGACTGTATTACCAAGGTACAGGGGGTCCAAGTCTGGGGATAAGTTTTCCTTCTGTGAAAGATCGTGTAGTGGGTTTTCTCAAGGCTTAAGGTCAGTTTATTACGTATTACCCAGGTCCTGAGTTTAGTCAATTCAGTGTTCATAGTTCTCATCAAGGAATGGAGGTATGAGTTACTGGCATAGAGATTACCATCGTCTGCAAATAAATTGTATTTTATGAGTGTGCTGGCGTGGACTATATCGTTTATATACAACAAAAACAGTACTACTCCGACAATGGAACCTTGGGGGATGCCATACAAGATTGACGAGGAGTCAGATTGCTGATTATTAAGCAGACATACTGCATCCTGTTGGACAGATATGAGGGAAACCAATTGTGGGACAGGCCCCTAACGCCGTAATATTCACGCTTTGAAAGGAGGATGGCATAGTCGACAGTATCGAAGGCTTTAGAGAGGTCCAAGAATATACCGACTGTGAACTGACTGTCATCAAAGGAATTTAAGACGTCATTAGTAAAGGATAGCAGAGCACTCTCAGTCGACCTTCTAGCTCTAAATCCAAACTGGGAGTCTGTTAAGATGTTATTGGCATTGCAGAAGGAATTTAGTCTATTACATGCTAGTTTTTCCAGTATCTTACTCAAGGCTGGGAGGACTGATATGGGGCGGTAGTTCTTGAAGAGACCTCTGTCCCCAGATTTTTTGTGCTGGGTGAACTTTAGCAATTTTTAGTTTATCCGGAAAGACACCACTAGTGAAGGAGGAGTTACAAATGTGTAGGACAACAGGTGGGCTACTTTCTTAATGAATGTGAAGGCCTGGGACTTAGGGATAGAAATCCCTTACCAGACTTATCAGGATCTTAATAAAGGAAAGTCAAGGACCATGGTTTTCCGAGGAATAACAAACAACCGTTTGAGATTGACATCTCTTTACTATAAAAATATAACACAAAACTCTGACACCACTCAACAAACATCAAATAATTACGGGAGTCAAACAAATAAGGCAGTCAACAGTTGATGGAGTCAAACAATTAAAGGAAGCAAACAATTAAAGGAATCAAACAAATAATGGGAGTCAGCAATTAATGGATTCAAACAATTATGGAATCAAACCATGAACAAATATTTCCTACGGCAGTGGCCCTGGGGGAAGGTTCTGGAACACGGTGATGCACACTCCACACTCAAGCGACGTCTTGAAATGACGGAGACACCGGGGCACAGACGGAATGTGATGAACTGAAAGTCGTGGTATGCGGTATGTGGTAGATGACCAGAGAGTTGGCAGTTGATAGGTGAAGGTCTGGGAACACAGCCCACGAGTCCAGGACCTATGATGAGATCACAGCCAGAATTTGACGGACAGCAGGGTAGCTAGATACTGTCTGTATGGCGGCTGGGTTGAATCTGCCGGTGGCGCAGATAGTCGCTGCCGTTCTCACCTCTGTCCAACCACCCCAAGTGTCGTCTGCACCAGCAAACGAGCGAGTTAGCAGCGGTAACCAGCCGGAGGATCGTTTCCGCCCTTACAATGATGCTCATTGGAATATTGTCTTCGCCAGCTGCTGCATCTTTGGACATTTTTATGATGGCCAGTAATTCATCTGCTGTGACAGGGGATAAGAACAGCTCATTTTGCTGTTTGTTTTGCAGGTAGGCTCTAAATTCTTCGTGGTGATCAGGGATGCTCTCTGCAAGATTTTTGCCAACATTAATAAAATATTCATTGAAATGGTTCAGTTAAAACTGAATCATTTATCATAAAAGCTGAGTGGGGGGCCGAAGGCTGAGTGTTCCTGTTCTGGATAGAATTTATGACATTCCAGGTTGTCTTACTGTCGCCTCATGCTGACTGGAGCTTATTATTATTAGGTCTGGCATTTCTAACTGCTTGAGTTACTCTATTTCTAATATTTCGGTAAACATCACCAAAAGTTATGGGTCTTTTTGCAAATTTCCTTTGGAGTTTGTGTTTTTCTTTTATCATTGTCTAAATTTCGCTTGTGATATACGGTTTGGAAATGGATACAGTTTTCACTGACTTAGTCTTGAGCGGGAAGCATTTATCAAGGCAAGCATTGAAGATGCAAGAGAAGTTACAGCTGTTCACGTTAGGGTTGTTGGAGGCATAGACAAGCTCCCAGTTAGCATTCATTATGTTGTTTTTAAAAAGGAGCATGTTGTCGGTGCAGTAGTCTCTGTATTGTATTGGGACTCTACTAGACCTTTCAGGTCTTGTGGCTGTTTTATACATGGCAAAAACTGGGAAGTGATCTGAGATATTGTTATAAATAATTCCACTTGCAAGATTGTTAGGAGTGTTGTTTGTCCAGATATGATCTATCACAGTGGCAGTTACTCTAGTGGGTTTGGTTATAGTGTTGAAGAAACGTTTAGAATGACAGGGAGCAAGGTCTAATACTGAGGTGTCGGTTTCTGATTTTAATAGATCAAGGTTGAAATCTCCTGTAATGTAGCCATGTTTTCCACTCTGGACTTATGATAGTGATAAGCTCCGAAAATTTATCAAGAAAATTCCTTACATTAGTGTGGGGTCTTCTGTAGATTACTCCTACTAGGATATTTCGTGTGTCGTTACGTAATTCAGTGAAAACACTCCATGTACTCCTCCTGAACCTTTAAATCATCTCTTACAGAAGTGTTATACTTGATATCAACATATAGGGCGACACCACCACTGTGTCGTGAGGTGCTGACGCAGTGTATATACATGTACAGTAATATAGCAAGTCAACCAATTAGAATACGATAAAGAATTGTGAAATCACAGAAAGCTTTGGTGAGTTCTAGAATTGTACCATCAAACTTTGTACCAACTCAGATGTACGATTGAAGAACACTACTATTCCTGGTTGAATATACCATTCTTACACACGTCATTGTACCGCTAAACCGACTAAGGACGTCAAAGGATTGTACCATAAAGAAGTCGTTAGATCTGTACCATCGTAGGTGTGTAAAGTAATGTAGTTGACTGTCATGATACAACTGTACACCCTTGTTCATGCCATGATGAACATGTACCGCGAGACGTGTATAGAGTAATACCTATGCATGTCTTATTTATGTTTTAATATAAATGACCACACGAAAAGTCAATATACAGATTAACCTAACCTAAACAAACCAACCTAACCTAACGAAACTAACCTAACCAAACCAACCTAACCTAACGAAACTAACCTAACCTAACCAAACCAACCTAACCTAACGAGACTAACCTAACCTAACCAAACTAACGTTACCTGAAAACTAACCTAACCAAACTAGATTAACCTAACCTAACTACCCTTACCTAACCAATCTAACCTAAACTAACCAAACTAACCTAACCTAAAAACTAGCCTAACCAAAAAACTAACCTAACCTAACCAAACCTCCACTCCTTTGGTATGCTTCCCACACACACACACACAACTCCTACACACAAACACACACACACACTCACACACACACATACATACATACACACACAACTCATCCCCGCCACACATATACTATATATTTTCTCTCACATTGTGTTCAGTAATCTAAACATATTTTCACATCTATTCGTAAAACAATCAACAAAAATTATTGAAAATAACAGAAATCTCCAAGAATTAAAGGAGTTTTTTTGAATCTAACCTACATGAGGCATGCAGCTACACTCCTGAAATATAATTAGTGTTTATAATCTCTCGGGAGAATTAATTTATCTTGTGTTGCCAAGTATTGTGTCAACACTTGCAGTCGTGTCACTCTGAATCCCCCCCCCCTCTCCCTTTGACGTCATCCAGATTAACTGCTCTGATTGGTTAGATGGCGTGTGATGGATGGCTCTTCATTGGACGATCTAGATGACGTCACATGCAGGTCTTTGAGTGGCCGACTTGGAGACGGAGTCCCCCGCCTCCGTCCGCCTCAAGTATCTGTTCTATTTTGCAACTTTTTTTAACCGGAATTAATTAATTACAAAATTATGATTAGATAAAATTTTAAATCCAGTTAAAAAATAAAGTGTGAAAAAAACTAGAAATCGCTCCAAAACGGCGTGTGACAATTTCAAAATCGAGCGGGCGAGGCAGCCAGGTTTGAAAGAGAACGTGAGAAACTCCCTGATTGGCTGGCTGGCACCAACTGAGCGAGGTGTATATAAGAGAGGTTGGGATCCTTGACTGGCTCATACACATTCTCTCTTCCATACGGGGCGGTCTGTGTCGACGCTCACTCCCAGTCGCCGCACCACTCGCTTAAAAAAAATAGAAAAAGAGACCTCATCTCTGCCACTCCCTTTTGACCACTACCCGCTCCATCATTCACTCTTGTTAACTGGACTATTTAGAGCATTAAATTACCCAACCACCAGCTCTGTTGTGGCTTTGGGAAGTCAGAATCACTTCGACGCCTCCTGCCCCAGATCTTCAAAGCAAGGTAAGATGACTGAGTCTCTTTGGCGGGTGAGATTGAGTGGTACTTTTCCTGTGTACTTTCCGTGAGTATGAAGTACTTTCCCTGGGTAATTTTAAACCAAAGGGAAGTACTTTTCTAGTTATATGTACGGTTATCCAAACGGGTAGGGTTGGTGACTTCTTGGTGTTTGTACTTGGTAGTGAGGTGTTTTCTTTGGTAACTTGCGGATGAGTTGTACTTTCTCTATTTATTTGTACCTGATAATGAGGAGCTTTCCCTGGCTATATGTATAGAGAAAGTAGCTCGTTCATGAGTGTTTACACCTTATGGCCTGCTACATTCTTTGACTATCTGAGTGATAGTGTAACACTTTCTCTCGATATTTGTACGTGATAGTGAGGTACTTTCTCCGGTTATTTGTACGTGATATAGGAAGTAGCTAGTGACATTTGGAGTTCTTACCGTTAGTTTTGACGTAGGAAATAGTTATTGTCTTGGACTATCTTCACGTAAGAAATAACCACTGCAACGGTTATCTCGACGTGAAAAATAACCATTACAGTGGCTATCTTCACCCGAGAAACAACTATTACAATGGTTAGCTTCATATGATAAATAAATAATTGCTATGATTATTCTTTACACGAGCAACCATTACGACTATTTGTATCTGTACGTAAGAAATATTTAATCTTGTTATCTGTACGTAAGAAATATTTATTACTTTTATATGTACTGTACAATACGTGAGAAGTATTTACTCCTGTTATTAGTACTTAAGAAATATTTTCGCTTGCTATATATATACGTGAGAAATATTTATTCTTATTATCTATAAGTAAGAAATATTTACTCTTGTTATCTGGAGGCCTACGTGAGAAATATTTACTCCTGTTATTAGTACTTAAGAAATATTTTCGCTTGCTATATATATATACGTGAGAAATATTTATTCTTATTATCTATAAGTAAGAAATATTTGCTCCTGTTATCTGGAGGCCTACGTGAGAAATATTTACTCTTATTATCTATAAGTAAGAAATATTTACTCCGCTTATCTGGAGGCCTACGTGAGAAATATTTACTCTTATTATCTATAAGTAAGAAATATTTACTCTTATTATCTATAAGTAAGAAATATTTACTCCTGTTATCTGGAGGCCTACGTGAGAAATATTTACTCCTGTTATCTGGAGGCCTACGTGAGAAATCCTCGCTGTTTTTGTTATCTGTGGGTGGGAAATATTCATTCCTGTTCTCTTTACATAATATTTTTTACTCTTTTTGCTATATGTACAAGAGGAGACACAACATAAAACGGCTTTTTGTGCGACAGGAGAGAGAGATACTGTATATAGAGAGGGGTAACCATTATTTCTGCTAGTCTCTGTAGTGACCGAACACATCACACCTTACGTACGTCGTGGCTGCTTGTCCTACGCGATGATATGACCATGACACAGGTCAAATGCTGAAACATGACGTGATAACCCGGCATGATTACGTTGTCTTGTCAATGGGTCATGTCATGGATTAATTTAATGGATCATGCCAACGATTAATTTAGGGGGTTCAAAGTGTGTGTGTCTGTACTCAAGAATTAGTGACATGAAAACCTTCAACATCTGAACTAACCCTTCATATCCTCCTCCTACTCCTCTTCTTCCTCCTCCTTTCCCCTCCTCCTCTTCCTCTTTTCCTTCCTCCTCTCTGTTCCTTCCTCTATTTATGATCACAATAATCTCCCCCCCCAAACATCTCACATGTATTACCATTCTTGCCTCCTCTCTATAGACTTATTCATCGAGTATACAATTCCTTTAGCCACCTGTTAGTAACATATACAGTAAGTGGTGGTATAATCTTATAGTGAAATATGGGTCGATATAAACGTAGAGCTTATTGTCTAGATATTGATTTTTTTCGGTCTGTCGGTCTATCTATCTATCTTTCTGTATCTGTTTGCCTGTCTGTCTGTCTGTCTGTCTATCTGTCTGTCTATCTGTTTGCCTGTCTTTCTGTCTGTCTAATTATCTATCTATATGTCTGTCCATCTATCCATCTATCTGTCTGTCTATTTGTTTGCCTGTCTGTCTGTATTTCTGTATTCTTTTCTCGCCTTTTTTATATATTTATTTTCTCTCCATCTATCTCTCGTAATTTCTCTGACTGTTTCAACACGCACTTCTATCACTATGTATCTGTCTCTTCATCTCTAACTCTCTCTCTCTCTCTCTCTGTATAAAACCACATGAGAGTGACAACCCCTTAAGTATAACCACAATGGAACAGTATAACATGAGTATAATCACGCTGGTATCATAAACCATTAGAATAACTACGCCAGGATTATAACTATGAGTATAACCACGCTAGTATAATAACTTATTAGCATAACAACCCTAGTATAATATCCCATGAGTATAACCACGTTAGTATAATAGCCCATAAGTATAACCACGCTAGTATAATAACCCATGAGTATAACTACGCTAGTCTAATAACCCCTGAGTATTGAGTATAACCACGCTAGTCTAATCACCCATGAGTATAACCACTCTGTTATAATAACCCATGAGTATTGAGTATAACCACGCTAGTATAATAACCCACGAGTATGACCACGCTAGTCTAATAACCCATGAGTATTGAGTATAACCACGCTAGTATAATAACCCGTGAGTATTGAGTATAACCACGTTAGTATAATAACCCGTGAGTATTGAGTATAACCACGCTAGTATAATAACCCATGAGTATAACCACGCTAGTATAATAACCCGTGAGTATTGAGTATAACCACGTTAGTATAATAACCCAATGAGACCACTCTGTTATAATAACCTGAACAGTATTGAGTACACCCATTAGTATAATAACCCACGAGTATGACCACCTGTTATAATAAACTCTGAGTATTGAGTATAACCACGCTAGTATAATAACCCATATATGACCACTCTGTTATAATAACCCATGAGTATTGAGTATAAATCCACGCTAGTATAATAACCCACTTATATGACCCAATTTCCGTTATAATAACCCATGAGTATTGAGTATAACCACGCTAGTATAATAACCCACGAGTATGACCACTCTGTTATAATAACCCATGAGTATTGAGTATAACCACGCTAGTCTAATCACCATGAAAGTATAACCACTCTTGTTATAATAACCCCTGAGTATTGGAGTATAACCACGCTAGGTCTAATCACCCATGAGTATAACCACCGTTATAATAACCCATGAGTATTGAGTATAACCACGCCAGTACAACCCATGATTATGACCACGCTAGTATAATAACTATGAGTATTGAGTATAACCACTCTGTTATAATAACCCATGAGTATTGAGTATAACCACGCTAGTATAATAACCCATGAGTATAACCACGCTAGTATAATAACCTGCGAGTATTGAGTATAACCACGCTAGTATAATAACCTGAGTATAACCACGCTAGTATAATAACCCATGAGTATAACCACGCTAGTATAATAACCTGCGAGTATTGAGTATAACCACGCTAGTATAATAACCTGCGAGTAGTGAGTATAACCACGCTAGTATAATAACCCATGAGTATAACTATGCTAGTCTAATAACCCGCGAGTATTGAGTATAACCACGCTAGTATAATAACCTGCGAGTAGTGAGTATAACCACGCTAGTATAATAACCCATGAGTATAACTACGCTAGTCTAATAACCTGCGAGTATTGAGTATAACCACGCTAGTATAATAACCTGCGAGTAGTGAGTATAACCACGCTAGTATAATAACCCATGAGTATAACTACGCTAGTCTAATAACCTGCGAGTATTGAGTATAACCACACTAGTATAATAACCCGCGAGTATAGAGCATAACCACGCTCAGAAAGGAAATGCATCCAACAGGTTGTCCTGATTCACGGGAGATGCTGCGATGGAGGGAGGGAAGACGAGGGTCGGAGAAGAGAGGGACGGAAGAAAAGGAGGGTATGGAAAAGGAGAGGGAAGAAACTGGAGGGAGAATAGGAGAGGATGGAAGAGAAGGAAAGGAGAAGGGAAGGAGGGAGTGAAAAAGAGAGAATTCAATAAACAACTTTTATAAATAGATTTTTCGTATACCAAAACTTGAAAAATATAACAAAAATCAGGTTTAAATATGTGTGATGCAATCCTGAGGTCGTGGGCTGAAATGGGTAAGTGGGGTCATGTGGTGAAATGGGTAAGGTGGGATCATGGGGTGAAATAGTTAAGGCTGGGTCATGTGGGGAAATGGGTAAGGTGGGGTCATGGGGTGAAATAGTTAAGGCTGGGTCATGTGGGTGAAATAGTAAAGGTAGGGTCATGGGGTGAAATAGGTAAGATGGGGTCACGGGGTAATTGGTGAGCTGGAGAGATGGTTAAACATACCGAGAGAGAAAGGTGGGAAGATATAGGTAAGAGAGAAAAGGAGAGGAAGATAAGCAAGAAGGAGAAAGAAAGAGGGGGAGAGAGGGAAAAATAAAGAAAAGAGAGAGGGAGAGAAAAAGAGGAAAGGAGAGGAATATAAGTAAGAAAGAGAGAGAGGAGAGAAAGGATAATACTAGAGAGAGAGAGGAGAGGAATACTAGTAAGAGATAAATATGAGAGAGAACGATTAGTAAGAAACAGAGGGAGTGGGGCAGAGGAAGATAACTAAGAGAGAGGGCGGATTTAGGAAAGAGAGAAGGAAAGGAAAGAAGAGGAAGAGAAGTAAGAGAGAGGGGGAGAAATATATGAAAGAGATAGAGAGAGAGGGGAGAGAAAGATAAGTAAGAGAGATAGGGGGGAAGGATAATATAGAAAGGGAGGTTAGTTGAAAGTAATATAAAAAAAAATTACCATCGCTTTGTTGTGGTTTAGAGAGAATATTTTTGTCGATATAAAATTAGTTGAATTTATCTAAAAAAAAAAAACATGTTCACAAACAATAGGGCTTGATATTCTACCGAGTAAAATTAACTTGTATTGTGAATTAATGTGATGTTGAATAATTTTACATACTAATAATTATGTTCCCATATCAACAAACAGAGAGAAAACCCTATTTTGCACCTCCCTGCACCAATATCTATCACATAGCCCTACAGAGTGACAATAACTGTTATCCACAGCAAAATGGTGAAAAATATCCCACCTATTTCATGAAGTGACTGAATAAAGAACTTTGTAATTTCTACATATATTAACTGAAAGATTTGTCTTGTATCATTAAAATTGTGTGAGCAGTGTGTTAATGGGAGGCAGAGTGTGTGGTGGAGGTGAGGTAGAGTGTGTGATGTGTGTTATTAATGTGTTGTGGGGGTAGGGAAGAGTGTGTGATGCATGTTACGAGTGTGTAGTGGAAGTGAGGTAGAGTGTGTGTTGTGTTAAGAGAGTATGGTGCAGTTGAGGCAGAGTGTGTAGTGCATTAAGAGCGTGTGGAGGAGGTGAGGCAGAGTGTGTGGTGTATGTTAAGAGCGTTTGGTGGAAATGAGGCAAAGTGTGTGGTGTGTGTTAAAAGTGTATGGTGGAGGTGAGGCAGAGTGTGTTGTGGAGGTAAGCTAGAGAGTGTGGTGCGTGTGAAGAGTGTGTGGTGTGTGTTAAGATTGTGTGTTAAGAGTGTGTGGTGTAGGTAAGGCAGAGTGTGTGGTGTGTGTTAAGAGTGTGTGGTGTAGGTAAGGCAGAGTGTGTGGTGTGTGGTGTGTGTTAAGAGTGTGTGGTGGAGGTGGGGCAGAGTGTTTATTTATTTATTTTTTTACAGGGATCAACCCACCCTGGCACAGGTCACTGACCCACATCGGGGCCTGAGGGGCGAAAATGTAATAATAATAATAATAATAATAATAATAATAATAATAAAGCAATACAAAAATGAAAAAAAGATAAAAAGTGAGAAACAATATATGTACTGTATGTTGTGTTGTCAAAGTAAGAGAAACAATTGAGACCCTGCAGTTGTGTGTAAATGAGGCAGAAAGTCAGATAATAATCAACCTGGGACTTGGTCACAATTTTCGTGAAGCCATATGGCAGCAGGGTCTACCATTAGACAACACAATATGCTTCCAATATCTTCCCAGGCAGTAGTACCTCCCTGTTTGGTAGCTGCCTACTACCTACTATTTAGAGTGTGTTGTATAGGTGAGGCAGAGTGTGAGGTGTGTGTTAAGAGTGTGTGGTGGAGGTGAGGATCAGTATGTGGTGTGTGTGTTATGGGAGTCTGGTGGTGAGGCAGAGTATGTGATGGAGATGAGGAAGTGTGTGTGGAGTTGAGGCCAACTATATGGGGTGTGTTAAGAGTTTGTGGTGGAGGTGAGTCAGGTGTGTAGCTTGTGTGTGTGTTAAGAATGTGTGGTGGAAGTGAGGAAGAGTGTGTGGTGGAGGTGAGGTAGAGTGTGTGGTGGAGGTGAGGTCGATTGTATGGTGTGTGTTAAGAATGTGTTGGTGGAGGTGAGGAAGAGTGTGTGGTGGAGGTGAGGAAGAGTGTGTGGAGGTGAGGTCGATTGTATGGTGTGTGTTGGTGGAGGTGAGGAAGAGTTGAGTTGCCAACTATATGGGGTGTGTTGAGTTTGTGGTGGAGGTGAGTCAGGTGTGTAGCTTGTGTGTGTGTTAAGAATGTGTGGTGGAAGTGAGGAAGAGTGTGTGGAGAGTAGGGGTGTGTGGTGGAGGTGAGGTCGATTGTATGGTGTGTGTTAAAATGTGTTGGAGGTGTGTGTGGTGGAGGTGAGGAAGGGTGTGTGGAGGTGAGGTCGATTGTATGGTGTGTGTTGGTGGAGGTGAGGAAGAGTGTGTGGAGGTGAGGTCGATTGTATGGTGTGTGTTAAGAGTGTGTTGGTGGAGGTGAGGCAGAGTGTGTGTGGTGGAAGTGAGACAGAGTGTGTATTTAGAGTGTGTGATGGAGGTGAGGAAGAGTGTGTGGAGGTGAGGTCGATTGTATGGTGTGTGTTAAGAGTGTGTTGGTGGAGGTGAGGAAGAGTGTGTGGAGGTGAGGTCGATTGTATGGTGTGTGTTAAGAGTGTGTTGGTGAAGGTGAGGAAGAGTGTGTGGTGGAGCTGAGGCAGAGTGTGATGGAGGAGATGCAGAGTATGTGGTGGAGGTGAGATAGAGTGTGTTGGTGGAGGTTAGGCAGAGTGTGTATTAAGAGTGTGTGATAGAGGCGAGACAGAGTGTGTGGTGTATGTTAAAATGTTTTTTCTTTATGGGTATTAGCTCACCCGGGCACAGGTCCACGACCCACAACGGGGCCTAGGGGGCGAAAAAATATGATAGAAAAGGAAAAGGTTATATTAATCTACACCACGAAGATGCCGGAAAACCAGCTTTATAAAGTGAGACAGATTGTATGAGTATGGAAACACAGAAGAAGGCAGAGCATTCCACAGTTTGGCTGTGTGAGGAAAGAAGGATGTACATTGTACTATAACGAGTTACTCTAGTGTGTCCAACATCCACAGCACAGAGAAATGGTAGGCACAGCGGGCAAGACGTGTGTTACGAGCCCACGGCCTTGCCGGCGGTACACAGGATGCCAAATCCACCGAACATTGCCCGTTAAAGTACCTGTAAAAGAGAGAGACTGAAGCAACATTGAGGCGAAGAGAAAGGGAAGAAAGATTATAACCCAAAGGAGGAGAGTTAATAAGACGAAATGCCTTTGATTCCACCCTATCTAACAGTTGGATAGAAGAAGAGCCACCCCAGATATGAGAGCGGTACTCCAAGTTAGGACGAATGAATCCCTTTTATACTTGAAGCAACTGCTCAGGAGTGAAGTAGCTACGGCATCTGTACAGCATTCCCAACTTTCGGGAGTTATCTTTAGCAATGTTGAGGATGTGTGGCTTCCATGATATAATAGACGAAATCGTGATACCTAGCATATCTATTTTAGAATTTGGCAGAATGATAGCGTCCTGAAATGTGATTGGTGGAAGATCATCTAATTTGGAAAGTGTAATTGGTAAATACTGAGTCTCATTACTATTGAATTTTACCAAGTTTCTGCCTCCCCATTCGGAGATGCTGCACGTATCCGCATTGATAGATGTAATGATATCAGCTCTAGAAACAGATCTAGTTTGAGAGTTAGTGGGAAGGGGAAAATGTGAAGAAGAGTGAAGAGTAGAATCATCAGCGTATGAATGGATAGAATTAGTATTAGTGTGAAGTAAATCATTGATAAAAAGAAGGAAGAGAGTAGGTGAAAGAACAGAACCATGTGGGACACCACTATTGGTAGAGAAAGAGCGAGAGATTGATCCCTCGAAATCAACTGCCATGGATCGGTTCTCAAGGAAGCTGGAGATTAGAAAACAAAGTGGGGGAGAGAAACTATATGAGGGAAGTTTAGAAAGCAAAGACTTGTGCCATACCCTGTCAAATGCCTTGGAGATGTCGAGGGCCACGACAAAAGCTTACCCATAAAGAGATGATAATCAGAGATGGGTGCCGTAGGAGAGCAGATCACCAGTAGATCTCGCCTTGCGAAAGCCACACTGGTGATCCGACAAAAGAGAATGGCGTTCAAGGTCATGGAGAAAATGGGAGTTAAAGATAGGTTCGAAAATCTTAGAGAGGGATGAAGTTAGGGCAATGGGGCGATAGTTAGATGGATTAGAATGGTCACCCTTCTTCGGGATAGGCTGAACCGATGCATGCTTCCAAGAAGAAGGAAAAGTTTGGGTTTTGAGGCAGAGGTGAGCAAGCACAGAGGCCAGAGCTTCACCACACTCCCTCAGAACACGAAGGAGCAGAGTATGTGGTATGTGTTAAGTGTGTATGGCAGAGTTGAGGCAGAGTGTGTGGTGAGTGTTAAGAGTTTGTGGCGTGTGTTAAGAGTGTGTGGTGTGTGTTAAGAGTGTGTGGTGGAGTAGAGGCGGAGTATTTTAAGAGTGTGTGGTGTATGTTATGAGTGTGTGGTGGAGGTGAGGCTGATTGTGTGGTGAATGTGATGCAGAGTGTGGTGTGTGCGTTAATAGTGTGTGGTGGATGTGAGGCAGTGTGTGTGGTGGTGAATGTGAGGCAGAGTGTGTGCTGTGTGTTAAGAGTGTGTGCTGGAGGTGAGGCAGAGTGTGTGCTGTGTGTTAAGAGTGTGTGCTGGAGGTGAGGCAAAGTGTGTGCTGTGTGTTAAGAGTGTGTGGTGGTGGTGAGGCAAGTGTGTGCTGTGTGTTAAGAGTGTGTGAAGGAGGTGAGGCAGAGTGTGTGCTGGAGGTGAGGCAGAGTGTGTGCTGTGTGTTAAGAGTGTGTGCTGGAGGTGAGGCAGAGTGTGTGCTATGCGTTAAGAGTGTGTGGTGGTGGTGAGGCAGTGTGTGTTTAAGAGTGTGTGCTGGAGGTGAGGCAGAGTGTGTGCTGTGTGTTTAAGAGTGTGTGTGGTGGAGGTGAGGCAGAGTGTGTGAGAGTGTGCCTTGGTGATACTCTGTGGAGTGTCTGAGGCTGGCTGTGTGAACAAAGACTGATCAGCAATTTAGAGACCAAGTGTTTGACCTCTTTGGCCGTCCTTACGACATGTAATCTTATATTATAACAAATGATTAAGAAGTATAAAGTGTAGTGGTTATTATTATATAATTATGTAATCTTATAATATGCTTATATATTGGTGTTAATAATGGTTGTCCCTCGTGTAACGAGGATAGCCGGCCCAAGGGCCACCTCGGCGTGAATTTGTTTAAGGTATTGAATTTGTCACCAAAACAATAACCACATCCTAGGAGCTGCATGACATAGTGTCAAGGAATAGTCCGAGAAGACCGGACAATTCGTCAACTGCACTGGCTAACCCTTACCCCGGAACACGATCCGCAAATCGATTAATATTCATGTTCTCAATTTCTGCTGGGGAGACAGAGGCAAATGGCGTAAAGAAACTTTGCCATAGTTTCACCCTGCCCAGAAATCGAACCCGGTTCCACTCGCCTGCGAGGCGAGCATGCTCACCATTACACCACAGGTCGCCATATATTACACACACACACACACACACGCTCGCGCGTGCAAGCATACTATATATATATATATATATATATATATATATATATATATATATATATATATATATATATATATATATATATATATATATACGGGCAATCCCCATTGGAGGTTCACGGCGCTTAACAAGCACGTTGAACAAGCTTTGTGAGGAATAGAACAATACCTAGGAGTGCTTTTGTTATACCTTGTGGCGCGGTATTAGCGATCCCTGTTCACAAGCAGAGGTCCAAGGTTCCATTCCCGACTAGTGAGGTATTGTTTATATATGGAAGTCCGCGTGCTATATGGACTGATGATATATATATATATATATATATATATATATATATATATATATATATATATATATATATATATATATATATATATATATATATATATATATATATATATATATATATATATATATATATACGCAATCTTTCAAAAAAATTATATTTATAACCTAACCAAAGTAACTTAACAAAACATTCATCACCTAAATATTCTTATCAAACCTAATTCTTTCTAACTTAATTAAACTTGGCCCAACAACATAATTTAACTTAACTTAACCTAACATTACTATCTAACCTAACCAACTCATCTTAGCCATCCTGTCCTAGGTTAAGTTAGATAAGTTTAGATGAAGTTAAATCAGGTTAGGTTAGATTTAGTTGTTTCGTTTTATGTGTTGATAGAAAGGACTTAGTCTCATCGGTTCTAACACGACTGTACATTGACGAGCTTCTGCCCTTGTGGCAGAGACATACAAAACATTATTATCATAAGTTCACATAAATATTTCCCATTTGGTTGCTCACCTAATTAACAGTCTATGCATAAAATGAACACACCTGTAATGATCCTGTCAAATGTATTCGAATAATGGGGTGGTGACATTATTCTGCCCCTTATATATACTGTGGATATAAAAGAATATTGATAACGGAACACGAAAACTGGTTCATTTGTTCATGCCTGGTTTAACTTAAGAAAATTATGAGTACTTTAAAAAAACATATTAGTAATTCAAGAAAAATAAATAAAATGAATACGCTTTCTCCACGTGACGTTACACCCGGGTTACTAAAATTTCAACTTAAAAGGAAGGTCCAAGAAGATGATCATGGTGTAGGAAGGATTACCCCAAGACGTGTGTGTGTCTGTGTGTGTCTGTGTGTGTGTCTGTGTGTGTCTGTGTGTGTCTGTGTTTCGTCGAGGGAGAGTAATGTTCTCTGTACACTGCGTTATGTGTTGAGGGCGACACTCCTCTCTGTTTCTATAAAAGAATCATCTGAAACAGTAGCCCCCCACAACTTACTTCACCTTAAGATTAACCTCCTTGACGCTAACATAACCTAATCTAATCTTATTTAACATAACATAACCTAACCTACCCGAATCTAACACTAAACTAACCTAATATGACCTAACCTACCATAACAAAACCTAATGTAACATAACGTAACATAATCTAACAAAACGTAACCTAACCTAACATAACATAACGTAACCTAATGTAACGTAACGTAACGTTGTCCAAGGGCCACCTAGGCGTGAATTTATTTAAGGTGTAGAAGCTGTCGCCAATACAACAACCACACCCTGAATTAAAGGAATAGTCAAGGAATAGTTCGAGAAGACTTGAGAACTCGCCAACTGCAATGGCTAACCATTACCCCAGAATACGTTCCGCAAATCGATTAACATCCAGGTCCCCAATTACTGCTAGGTAGACAGGCAAATGGCGTAAAGAAACTTGCTCCCAGTTTCACCCTGCCCGGGGTTTGAACCTGGGTCCGCTCGCATGCGAGACGAGCATGCTGACCATTACAACACAATTCGCAATGACATAACATAACATAACATAATCTAATTTAACACCCTAACCTAACCTAATCCCCCTAGGTAGCCTTAGGGTGTTTAATCATAAGGTGTCTAATCTTTCCCTTCTCCCAATAAAATATTACAACAAGAACCGAATTTTTTTACCTTTGAGGGATTTCTTCCCTCTATTCCAATCGGATATACAAGTTGATTTTAATGGCACTAATAGTGTCCCCTGTACACATATAAACACACTATTAGCGTCTCATATACACACATTGACACACTATTAGGAGAGAAAGTTACATGTGTCGGAAATATACTAAACAAGAAATAAACTTAAACATCGGAAGACGAATTTACATAACGGGAAACAAATTTACATTGCGGGTAACGTATTTACACAAAGGGAGACGAATTTACACAACGGGGACGAAACAACGGAGACTAATTTTCACATTGGGAAACGAAATTACACAACGGGAGACGAATTTACACAACGGGAGACTAATTTAAACAGCGGGAGACGAATTTACACAACGGGAGACTAATTTAAACAGCGGGAGACGAATTTACATGACCGAGACGAAAGTTGCAGAAGAAAGGGAAGAAACTCTACATTATTTTTCTAAAGAACTTGGCAGATATAACGTGTAATTCACCGCAGAGCCGAAATTAAATTCTTTAAGGATTCAGTTATGTGCGGAATGGCTGGACTCGGAGGAGGAAACATCATACTTTTACTACCTTTACAGTATTATCATTTTGTTAGAGGAAAAAATACTCTTGAAACTTGTATTTTTAGTGTTTGTATATTTCTGATTAATAGAATTTTTTTATTTTTTATTATTCAATATGCTTAGGAAGAAAAACAAAAATAAACACACACGCATATATACAGTATATATGTGTATATATATATATATATATATATATATATATATATATATATATATATATATATATATATATATATATATTAGGTAATGACCCTACTAATCTTTAAAAAGCACCGCAACGGTCGGTAGTCAGGTCAGAGGGTAAGGTGACCCAACCTTCTCACCTGGTTACAAATCTTCTTAATTACAAAATTGTCCAGTTTGTACATATATATATATTTATTTATTTATTCATCGATATACTTATCGATAAAATAATCTATTTATAAGTTAAAGAATTAGATCAGGAGTCCCCAACCTGCTGCTCGCGAGCACCACTGTGCTCCCGATAAACAAGTAGTGCTCTTCTACAGTGCTTAAAATCGGTCTCACGAGCAGCAGTAAGTTTAGAACCCTAGAACATCACTTTATAACTCCACACTGACAGTTCTCAAGCAGTGTCCCGTTAATGTTAGTTTTAAATATTCTAGCAATATAGCTTACGTTTTATAAGTTTTAATGTTGCAAAAAAAAATAACAGTAACGGATTTTGCAGAGAAATCGTCAGTTCTAAGAAATGTATACAGGGCGCTGAGCTGATGGTGTGATCTTTTACGTGACCAGCTGACGGCAGCCGAGATTGTTGGGTGGAGTATACAGGTTCAGTACGCGGCAGCACTATGTGCTCTGGCCTCTGTGTTTTTTTTTATTTCAGTTTATTAAAACACTTTTAAAGTAATGTTCAAACAATATATTTTTAAGAAGCAAACACTTTTATACTAAATGTAGGAGATCTATGTAATTATTTGGAAATATGATTTTTTTTTTCAATTACAATGAAACACATTTAAAAGGAAATTCATATGATTAATTATTTTTAAACCTAGATAGATAATGTGGGGTCCGAAAATCCCTACGCCGAATTTACTTGAACATAAGTGTAAAAGGGTAAGACAAATTCAATCTTTTTTTTCATATACTCAGCTATTTGGTATTTTTGGTTCATTTGTATATGCCTTTAAATTCCATTAAATGTAACTTCCTGATTTTAGGTATTTGTTTTCCTCTGGGGTCTATGGGACCCCCCATTACCTAAGGTTAAGACACATTTATACCATCTAGGGTTAAGATGCGAGCATATCTGTAGTAAATGTATTGTACGAGATATGTGAATTTATTTAATAACGTTTTGTGAGAGGAATTAAAATTTTATTTTTTAAATATACTGGATTAAAAGACGTTTGAAATAATATATATTCGAGTTGTGTCAATTTTGTTTGTGAATCTTTTGTAAAAGGAATTGTTCTTTTAAAGTTTCTTAAGGCATTAACTCAAGTCTGAATTTTTGTTTTGCAAATATGCAATAATGCTCCCTGGGTGCTCATCAGGTTAAATAGGTTAGAACCCCTGAAGTTGATGAATAAGCAACAAACAGAGACCTTGTCAAGCAAACGAGAAATATAAATGAATAAATAAGGCGATTAATGGAATATGAATGATGAACAAAAAGATCTAAAACATGCATTAATGATACTACTACTACTACTTCTTTTTATATGGCCTCCAAACTTCTCTTGTACCGTACATTTCGTTGCCTCACTATCCTAATACAAAAGTAACTACGCATAGTCAAAGTCAATGTCTGCGTCTGTTGTTGGCTTAGGTGCCGATGATCTTGTTCCCCTGAGGTAAAGCAATGCAGATCTAATTAGAAAGAAGGAGAGGCGACATCTCTACCAGGTTGCAACGTAGCTTTTGGGCTGCTGCTTCTGTTCAGATAACACCTCGGCCAGTACGGCGTACTGTAGAAGCATCTTGCACTAGGTCCCATACCACCAGAGGTTATGAACACCAGAGGAGTGGGGCTATTTTAATCCACGTTCTGAATTCTCTCTTCACGCATTGTTCTTGTCATTCTCGTTCCTCGTATATGCAACCTCGAAAGGCAGATTGCTGTGACACGCGGCCATAGCGCCGAATATCCTGGCACTAAAGAAGGCTCGCTGTCCCCGTGTCTAGAATCCTCGAGCACTGACGTCCACATAGGCTCGGTTGGATGTGTTGGAAGTCCTGTGATGAAGATTGCCACAGTCTAGTCACGTGGAAGGATGGTCGGTTCCACCAAGACGTCGTGGCAGATTGCTTTCATCATATTCGCTGTGAGATACCTTAATTCGGCATGCCTCATGCGTACGAAGCCACCCTTCTTGCACAATATGGCGTACCTTAGAGCAGTGGGAATCTTTGTAATAGTGAAATTAATTAAAATATGTAATAACTTGATACAACTGTCGTGTACAGGACGTGTGTATTACCCCAGACCGGGCCCAGAGAGAGGTAGCATTCTCACTAGGGTAAATACACACAACCTGTCCAAGAGTAAATGTAAAAAGTAATTAACGTCAGACGTGTAAAACTGCAAATAACTGTTCAGTATATATGAGATTTCTTTTCTTGAATGTAGATATAGAATCCCTAGAAAGAATTCAGAGGAGCATGACAAGACTAATCTCGGGCATTAAGAACCTTGAGTACTGAGACAGGTTAAAGCATCTTAATCTGCACTCCTTCGAGAGACGTAGAGTGACGGACGATATGATCTAGGTATATAAATGAAAGTCAGGGTTAAATAAAGGTGATATAACAAAGGTACTCAAACTAACCAACCAGGAGCGAACTTGTAGCAATGGTTTAAAATTAGACAATTTTAGATTTAGGCGCGAGTTAGGTAAACATCGGATTGGAAATAGAGTAGTGGATGAGTGAAGCAAGTTACCAAACATCATCATTAACTCGAATACGCTGGATAACTTCAAATGTTGGTTGGACTGATATATGAGCGATAGGGGTTGGGTGTAAACGGGACTGCACAGTATGGGCCAATGTGCCCGCTGCAGTTTCCTCCATTCTTATGTTATTATATTCATATGTTTACAATGATAAATGTGGCCTACAGCCGACAAATGGTTAGGGGCCACTGCCTTAAACCAATGACATCAGTAAATTTTTATTTATTAAGGCTGAAGCCCTTTGCTCCTATCGGTAACGTTGTTAGCCAGTTTGAGGCGCCCACTTCCTGCGCTACAACTATTTTTTTCCTTAAGTTCACTGACAGTTGTTGCATCAGTTGTTGAAGTTTTTCACTTTGAGTGTGCTGCCGTTCTGTCGTATTGGAACGTCGAATCGTTGGTGTCCACCAAACTTGCTGCATTTTGAGCTACTATGTGCTCGGTGAGCGCTGCCGTAAGCTTGGCAGAGTTCTGATGTTCAGTGGCAGCAAGCTACTCTGGGTTGGTAATTCCCATTCCTCCCTGTCTCGGTGGTAGTGCTGGGGTTAGGTGAAAGCATTTCACTAGTGCTGGAATAAATGCGACCCTGATGGCTTCCTCCATATGGAGGAGAGGTCTGATATCACGGATAGTGCTAATCAGGTAATTCCAGAGATGATTGATTCCATGGATGAATGCCGCAAACACCGCATGTAGTTCAGTTTCAGCAATATCAGACAGAGCTTGGATTTCCCCCACCCACTCATTTACCTTTCCTGTTACGTACTCGGTCTTCAAATCATCCGTACCGATTAACGGAACTAGGTGTCTTTGGTCTTTCTTTGTTATTTTGACTTCACTTCCGTTGAACACCTCTATAGCCCGGTCGTGGTATTCTGGCTTCACAATGAGGAAGGACTTATTGGTAATTGAGTGGTACCCTATTTATCGACCACGTGATGTTACCAGGTCCCTCCACTTTTTGATGTCGAGACTTTTCTGCTCCTATAATGTCATTAGCATTTGCTACTATTTGGCATTAGTTGTTTCATAGGTTATTGCATGCTGCAGCACGAATAGGCCTAGTGCATACATTGTTGAGCGATCTAGCCTAGCGGTTGAGAATGTCAACAGTAATGGGGACGTCTACCAGGAGTATAGACTCAGTCATACTCCTCAAATGTCTTTCTCATGGTGTGAATGGCAGCTTCACCCCTAGTCTGGTGGTCAGCACATATTTGCAGGTTCCCTGCTGCTGCCCTGACACCATCATTGACCACCTCCTTTATGCATTTTCTAATGATGAGTTTCAGCACTTCCCCCGCCCCTATATGCCTACGTCCTCGATTTTTTTACCAAGGGGATGGGGCTGCTGGCCGTTAGAGCTTGTAGGTGATGGCAGCAAGAGGTTGTCAGCTTTTTTGATGTGTAGCCAAAGTTGTACTACTACTACTACTACTACTGCTAACAATAATAATAGTAATAACAATGAAAAAAAATAATAAAAAATAAATGATAATAATAATAATAATAATAATAATAATAATAATAATGATAATACTACTACTACTACTAATAATAATGATAATAATAATAATAATAATAATAATAATAATAATAATAATAATAATAGTTATAATAATAATAATAATAATAGTTATAATAATAATAATAATAATAATAGTTATAATAATAATAATAATAGTTATAATAATAAACAATCAAAATTCACAACTGGCAGTCACACTTGGAGACGACCTCTCCTGATGAACACAAATACCCGCGAGGGAAGAAAACATCCATATTTACATCATTAAATCGACCCAGTGAACGCCGGGCGAAGGATTTGAATTCCCATCTCTATTGCAAGTGGTCATTAATGTCCCACATTTTTTTTAGCAAAATAGAAAAAAATGGGTTAATTCCAAATATATTAAATGGCGAAAAAATATTCAAATATGACTTAACCAAGGAGATTAGTCATAGTTGCGTTAGTGACGAGGCTGTTTATACGTCCGGCAGCGTAATGAGGCTTACGAGAGAGGAACGTCGTTCTTGAGGGTAGTTCAAGTATAATTGGCTGTTAAAGTGTTTGGGTATTACGGCTTTTTAATGAGTCATAGTCTCAATTGTATTTTTCCCCCTGGTATAAAATGGTAGGTTTGGGTTAGGTTCTGGATGAAATGGCTAGGTTAAGTTAAGTTGCTTTACGTTACGTTACGTTACGTAGCGTAACGTTTGTGCTGCAGCAAAAACGTCAGTTAGTGTCACACACACACATGCACATCAAGACACTATCTGCAGCACAAACGTCAGTTAGTGTCACACACATGCACATCAAGACACTATCTGCTGCAGCACAAACGTCAGTTAGTGTCACACACATGCACATCAAGACACTATCTGCTGCAGCACAAATGTCGGTTAGTGTCACACGCACACGCACATCAAGACACTATCTGCTGCAGCACAAACGTCAGTTAGTGTCACACACATCAAGACACTATCTGCTGCAAGACACACATATCTGCTGCAGCACAAATGTCGGTTAGTGTCACACGCACATGCACATCACGACACTATCTGCTGCAGCACAAACGTCAGTCAGTGTCACATACACATACACATCAAGACACTATCTGCTGCAGCACAAACGTCAGTTAGTGTCACACACACATACACATCAAGACACTATCTGCTGCAGCACAAACGTCAGTTAGTGTCACATACACATCAAGACACTATCTGCTGCAGCACAAACGTCAGTTAGTGTCACATACACATACACATCAAGACACTATCTGCTGCAGCACAAATGTCGGTTAGTGTCACACGCACACGCACATCAAGACACTATCTGCTGCAGCACAAACGTCAGTTAGTGTCACATACACATAAACATCAAGACACTATCTGCTGCAGCACAAATGTCGGTTAGTGTCACACGCACACGCACATCAAGACACTATCTGCTGCAGCACAAACGTCAGTTAGTGTCACATACACACACACATCAAGACACTATCTGCTGCAGCACCAACATTGGTATTTGCTTCATCTTTGGCGTAAATTTTAGCTCCATTGTTTCCTACTAGCAGGGGAAGACAATTTTTAAAGGTTGAAGAGTTTCGTGCAAAATTTGCGAAAAATAAAGTGTCAACCTTCTCGCGGTATTGTTGTGTAAACAAAGGCTTTGAGATCGTATTGTTGGGTCGTACAAGCTGGAGTCGTCTGTTTATATTCTTCTCGCTTACATTCTCTACACACTCCATTTTCAGCGATAAATACTTTTCCCGTATTTCTGATGTAATATAATTGTTTTAATAAAACACACACACACACACACACACACTACTACTACTACTACTACTACTACTACTACTACTACTACTACTACTACTACAACTGCTTTTATTTTTATTGGCCTCCAGTCTCCCCCAATAGCCACACCTTCGCCCCCATTTTATTACCTTAAAATTAAATATCCTAATACATAAGTAGCTACCCTAGCTATGTTGAGTTAGTTGAGCAACAGATCTATGCAACATTCAGTGACTGTTGCCTCATAGTCAATATCAGTAACTGTTGTCGGCTTTGGGGCCGATGCTCTCGTTCCCCTGAGACAGGGCAAAACAGACCTAAGGAGAGAGAAGGACAGTCGACATCTCATCCAGGCCTTAACATAACTTCTGGGCTGCTGCTGCTACTGATCGGATAGCACCTCCGCGAGTCTGGCGTAGAAGCATCTTGCACTTGGTCCCATCCCACCGGAGGTTGTGAACACCAGAGGAGTGAAGCTGCCTTGATCAACGCTCTGAATTCTCTCCCCGTATGCAGCATCGAGAGCTAAGTTACGGTGACATGCGGCCATGGGATAAAAAATCCTGATGTCGAAGAAGGCTCGCTGTCCCTGTGTCCAGAATCCTCGAGCACTGACGTCAGCACAGGCTTCGTTGGATGTGTTTGAAGTCCTGTGTTGGAAATTCTCACCGTCCAATGGAAGGAGGGTCGGTTCTATCCTGACATCACGACAGATTTCCTGCAACATATTTGCTGTGAGATCCCTTACTTCGTTATGCCTCATGCATATGAAGCCCCCTTTCTTGCACACCTTGGCGTGATCGACGTCATAGGAAGAGCCACACACGCATTGGGAGGGCAAGCCTTCTACTGACCTACCGTACCTTAGAGCAATGGCATCTGTAAATTCTTGTTTATTGAGACTGAAACCATTTGCCCTTATCGATAATGTAGTTAACCAGTTCGAGGCGCCCAACACCTGTGCTATAGCTACTTTTTTATTTCAAATTCTCTGGTACTTGCAGCATCAGTTGTTGCAACTTATCACTTTGGCCGTGCTGTTGTTCTGTCGTAATGGACCGTCGAATCTTGTCTACTTCACTGGTATCCACCCCACCTGTTGTGTTTTGAGCTCTTATGTGGTCAGTGAGGGCTGCCATGAGCTTTACTGAGTTTTGATGTTCGGTGGCAGCAATCTCCTCTGGATTGGTCAATCCCATTCTTCCCAGTTTCGGTGGTAGTGCAGGGAGTGATCTTTCTGCTGGGGTTAAGTGAAGATGTTTCACTAATTTGGGAATGAAACTGATGCTGATAGTTTCTTCCAGAGGGTGGAGGAGGGGTCTGATATCAGGGGTAGTGCGCATCATGTAGTTCCAGCGATGCTTGACTCCATGGGTGAATGCCGCAAAAGCCGCATGTGGCTCTGTGTTAGCAATATCAGACAAAGCTTGGATTTCCCTATCCCTCTCATTCACCTATTCAGTTACGTACTCGGTCTTGAAGTCCATCGTGCCGATTACTACGCCTAGGTGTCTTTGGTCATCCTTTGTTATTTTGACCTCACTTCCACTGAACACCTCCATTGCCCGTTCATAATGTTCTGGCTTCACAATGAGGAAGGACTTGCTGGTGTTTGGGTGGTATCCTATTTGTGGACCCCGTGATGTTACCAGGTCCCACCACTTTTCCTACTCCTGTAAGGTCGTCAGCATACGCCACTTGCTTCTACTACTACTACTACTACTGCTACTGCTACTACTACTACTTTTTTTTTTTAACGTGGCCTCCAGCCTCCCCCAATAGCCACACCTTCGCCACCATTTATTTACCTTAATATTAAATATCCTAATACATAATAAGCAACTATCCTATCTGTGTTAAATTAGTTGAGCCGCAGATCCGGCATTCGGTGACTGTAGCCTCATAGTCGATATCTGCAGCAGTTGACGGAGTAGGGGCAGAAGCTCTCGTTCCCCTGAGGCAGAGCAAAGCCGACCGAAGGAGAGAGAAGGACAGTCGACTCTCATCCAGGCTGTGACATAACTTCTGGGCTGCTGCTTCTGTTCGGAGATCAGCTCCGCGAGTCTGGCGTAGAAACATCTTGCGCTTGGGCCCATCCCACCAGAGGTTGTGAACACTAGCGGAGTGAAGCTGCCTTGATCGACATTTTGAATTCTCTCCCCATATGCCCTTCTCTTGTCGTTCTCGTTCCTCCTATGTGCAGCATCGAGAGCTAGGTTACGTGACAAACGGCCATGGGATCAAAAATCCTGATGTCGACTCGCTGTCCCCGCGTCCAGAATCCTCGAGCACTGACGTCCACACGGGCTTCGTTAGATGTGTTTGAAGTCCTGTGTTGGAGGATCTCGCCATCCAGTTCGTAATGATGTTTCACCTGATACAGATGTCACTCGGAATTGAGTATGACAATCAACCAGCGCTGACAGAATGATACGAGTTCGTAATGATGTCACCGATACAGAACCGGTAGAGTCATGTGCATACGACGTGTGGAGGGCTATAACTAGTGCGGGAGGGGCGCCGGCAGCCTCTTTCCGGAATTGGCACTTGTCCGCCGCGGTATGCAGTTGACCTAACTAGAAAATATTTATATCTTCTCGTGTGGTGGTCCTCCAAACGTGCGGTGTGTAGCAATTTGACACTTTTCAGGTTTGTCTTAAGACTACCTTTTCCGTTGCCAGCCAGCATTACATTTAAAATTTTCAGATTACTGTAGAGAAGTTGCTTTGGCTGTTTACTTTCGTCCATGCGGGTAACGTGACCGGTCTATCATAGTTGGTTGCTACTGTCAGCCTCGTTGCTTCTACAGTACAATTGGTGTAAGCGAGAATTCTGACATTTTTTCTCTTTTCCACCCAGTGGACTCGGAGGATTGGCTGTAGACTGCGTTGGTGAAAGTTCTCTAGTGCCTTGAGGTTGTTCCTGTATGTGACCCAAGTCTCGCTGCCATACTGATTGATTTACTTGCATCTTTATAGATACTGTAATTTCAGCTCCCTACAGCTGGAGACACGGGTACGCAGCTTACCAAAAACTTGAGACGCAAATCTGATTCGGTGATGGGTCTTCCCATCGATGTCAGCGGTGGTGGACAGGTGGGAGCCAAGGTACTATAAATGGTCAACGTTAGAGAGAGTGTTCCCGTTTACCTGAATGTACGGTGGAGGTGTGGCTGAATCGGGTTGGCTGGAACAGAATCTGTATCTTGCGTAAGTTCACCTCAACGCCGTAGTTTACATACACGTCTGCGTAGGTGCTCAGGACCCCATGTAGGTCGCGTTCAGCGTGAACGACGAGGAAGAGGTCGTCAGCATAATGAAATTCAGAGATGGCAGCAGCCGACACCTTTGTCCTCGTCTGGAGTCGTCTTATGTTGAAAAGCCCGCAGAGACATTCAACCTTGATGGAGGTTGAAGAGATGAAAAACTGTTGGAGGATAAATAGTATGGGATATAAAATATAATATAAATTATTCTAACTTTAAACTTAAATATAACATAATAACTTGACCTTCATTCCTACACAGTCACCACAGAGAAATTAAGTTTATTCGTCAGGTTAAACCTAAAAAAAAAAGGCTATGTTATGCACAAAATATTGGTAACGTACTAGTGATAAACTTACTTCTCAAGAGTAACTTAGGAAACATCACATTAAATTTTCTTAAGTGCGAATGTGTGTTGTGCGAAATTATATTCAATTCGACATAAAAGGTTTGACTTCGCCTACCGGAGCACCGAGTTGCATGAAAATGGAGTTCTCACGACTACTCTCTCAGCTCGTGCTTGTGATTCGCATTTCCGAAGATTATATTATTATCATTCGTTGCGAATTTGTTAAATGTGAAATAGATATACTGTATGATATATATAAAATCAGTTCCTGGGATTCTGTGACTATATATTATACATGTGTGTATAGCTGAACCTAAGGATACGGTAGGATACAAAGCCTGCTGTAACTTAGTGGTTATACCTATGGTGAAACAGTTGTGTCGAACATGGTTCGAGCCTCACTAGTATTTTAAGATTATTTACAGTATACTGAGTCTTCGAGAAGGAATGTCCAGATTTGAGTCAGCTTTACTGTACAATAAAAATCTGGACATACTTTTCCTATGAGCTTATCTAGTAACGATGTACGTGGTAGTCTTGTGCGTTCTTTTATTATTTTTTGTGTTTTGTAACAGAATTATTGAAATTTATTTTGTTATTGTAGATAAATGGATTTGGACATAATATTTTTTAAACTTACTTAAAACTTAATTATGTGTTGAGTCAATCTATGCGTAAGACTACTACATTAGATCATTATTTTATGACATACAGCAAACTAACCTAACGTAAGATGACCTAATCTAAGGATCTCAATTTTTTTTTCTCCAATTAATTAGGCTAGGACAGTTAGTTTAGGTTGGTTTGGTTCATCTTATTTTCATAAATGATTTAATGCCGTCGTTTCCCACAATGGGAGTGTCAACAACCGACTCTACAGGGGGACACAACTGCCCCCACACATATAATTTGATTTTAAGTAAGTTCGTTATCCTTTTTAATAATATCCGATAATATTTTCTGTAACAGGAAATAAGTGTTAGTGATTCTGTAAGAAAATTAAGAGAAAATGCTGTATATTAATAGCACAAAAGAAAAACGCTTTGGCGTTTTGAAATGGAAATGAAAGAAAAAAATATATTTCGTCATTATTCATTAATTTCCTATCTCTTTGCTGCGTCTAAAATAACACTGTCTTTTTAATTTTCATCTACATCTATTTTTCAACAATACTATCTAACTTACAGTCGTATATCTAAACTCTTGTACTGTAAATTTACACCAAATTCAAGATTCCGTTGTCTGTTATTTCTACACACTTTAAGTCTTTTGCATCACCTTTATGCAAAATACAGTATATCGACTTCCTTTACTGACGTCATAAACGCTGTGGTAAACATTTCTATCCGCCATAGTGGGTGCAGCAGTGTTTTGAGTGATCAGTGAGTAAAGATGGCTGCCAAGTATACCGATAAAAGAAGCGTGGGACGTGCTAAAAAGGGCTTGTTAACCGAGAATTATGACAGCTTAACATGTGCAGAATCTAGGTAAAGTTATAAAGAGAAACGGGAGCATTTGGTCTTCCGTGATCAGTACCTAATTTAAGAAAAAATGAGTGGCGAGATGACATCAACAAATTGTCGTCGATTTCGTACATCTACGTTGGCATGTAATTGCCATTTTTGCAAAGGTCGTACACCAAAGAGCAGCTTCTAAACTACAAAAGCCTCACTTGATATGAAAAATTTACCAGTGGATGGGTAAAGGAGGTTCTGGTGAAAGAGTAAACAGGAAAACGATTTATGATCGATGAGGTATTCACTGTTCAGTGCAATCGTGTTGATTCAATAAGTGTAATTTTTTGCCATAATTAGACTTTTCATGTGACATACTGAAAGCCGATTGTTTTTATATTTTGCTCTGTATGTTCATTTTAGGTTAACCATTCGCAAACTTATTCGTTATGTCCTTGACTCCTTGAGCTCTGAATGAAGACACAGGGAAGGTTCTGGCAGCTCACTGTGACTGTCTGGCCG
This sequence comes from Homarus americanus, assembly GCF_018991925.1. Lineage (NCBI taxonomy): Eukaryota > Metazoa > Arthropoda > Malacostraca > Decapoda > Nephropidae > Homarus > Homarus americanus. The sequence continues at coordinate 5,830,801 of NW_024737097.1, forward strand.
GACTAGACGACAGATACCCTCCTCTGTCTTTCACCTTGTGGATAATAGAAGCTGGTGCACAGCAGAGATTCTCTAACAGTAAATGATAAGAAAACTTTCTGGGTGCTGCCATCTACTGTCAAGAGTATCCCTTATGCTAGAGTCAAGGGCATTAATTTTTCAAACATCAACAAGGCTGCTCCCTCTAATGAATAATCCACGCCCAACAGCTTTCTAAAGTACCCTGGCCAGTTGTACTACAAAACATGTCATTCTATCTCTCGTCGATGGGGTCATTTCAGGACTTTGTGGTAATAAACTTTGTTTGTTCCTGAGCACATATCATGGCTCCCTTGGTGCCTCTCCAGCTTATTTAGTGAGTTGTACTGTACCGGCTGTGGTTAAGGAATTTCCGAAATCAAGGTGTATTATATGCAGTATTTGACAAATGTATGAAATTTTAAAATTCACAAGACTAACGTAACTTAACCTAGGCTTTTTAAAAGATGTTTTCACATCATTCTCCCTGACTAATTTCCACGGATTCATCATATAGATTCCTTGATAGAGCCCAGACGGGACTTTCGGTATCATATAATACCGATGACTTTCCTTAAGTACAGAAATACATGTAACTTCAGTGAAAATCACACCATTTACAACGAACTTTCAGGTTCGTTGTCAGATCAAACAACTGGCGAAGGTTTATGTGAGTATTGCATGTTTAGAACTAAAATCATTTACACACAAAAATTAAAGTATAAACTGTTATACTTTATAAGTCTGAAAATGTGGTATACAGTATATGGAGAGACTCCTTGGCAGCAGCAAATTTATCACTAAACACAGTGTCCTACACTATAGCACCCAGGCTGAGTTCTTCCCCATCCAATCGGGGATAATACAAGAGTGTATATTGTCACCAACATTCTTTTCCAATTTCTTGGTTGCCTTCTTTACTCGTGCCTGTGCAAATTTAGCCGGTGGGGTAGACATCCAGTACCGGATCTAGGGATTTTTCCACATAAGATGACTCCAGGCGGGAAAAAAGGTGTCGGCAGCTTCCATTACTGAACTTCAGTATGCAGACGACCTCACCCTCATCGCTGACACTGAACACGACCTACAGGAGATTTTGAATACCTACACAGATGCGTATGCACACTTCGGCCTTGAGGTGAATGCACGAAAGACTCAGATTCTCCTTCTGCTTGTCCTGGTTCAATCACACCTCTACCATCCATCCAGCTTAATGTCGCTACCCGCTCTAATGTTACCCACTTCCAGTACCTTGGCTCCCACCTGTCCACTACTGCAGACATCGATGACGAGATTCAACATTGGATCAGATGTGCATCTCAAGCCTTTGGCAGACTCTGTACCCGTGACTTCAGTTGTAAGGAGCTGAAATTATCTACAAAGTTGCACGTGTATCGAGCAGTCGTCCTCCCCACCCTGCTGTATGGCAGCGAGACTTGGGTCACCTAAATGCATTTGAAATTTTCACCAACAAAGTCCAAAGTCTATGTTCTATCTTCCAAGTTCGCTGGGAGAACAAGAAAGCAAGTTCTCGCTAACACCAACTGTAGGAGCATCGAGGTTACCATAATCTATGAAGAACTACGTTGGACTGGCCATGCTACCCGCATGGATGACAGCAGACTGCCAAAGGAGCTACTTTACAGTCACCTAACAAATGGTAAACGTAGCGTTAGCGGACAACAGAAAAGGTAGAAGGATATTCTTAAGATAAACATGAAAAAGTGCCAAATCGACCCCCTCACCTGATCACTCAGCACCATAACGCTTAGAGAAGCACAGGTCACCAACCAACATCGGGGCCTGAGGGGCGAAAAAACAACTTACAACATAAAGAAATACAGATATGGTTTAAATCAAACCGATTAAGAGTGAAAAACGATATATATGTTGTGTTGTCAAAGTAAGAGAAACAAATGAGACCCGGCAATTGCGTGTAAAAGAAGCAGAAAGTCAATCACATCAGCAACCTGGGACTTGGTCACTCGGGGATGGTAGTTACAGCCTTTCGTTTGTCCTCAGAGCAGATTTTTCGCATTCAGATGATGGAGTTTCGTGGAGGAGGGTGACCTCTTCCTGTATATGTAACAGTACATTTTTAGTTGCATACGAATAGCTACAACTATGTATGAATTTTTATCTATAGTTTTGTTTCATCATTTTCAAATATATAATTATTTTAAGTAAAAACCGCGTTAACAGTTACGACGCCAGATGTACTGTATCAAAAATAACTAAATATAACTTCGTCTTGTGGCCAGCCAGAGTCTGTGCATCCCTTCACCTCGCCTAGTTTGTTAATTTCTCATTTCTGCGAGTCTGTTCCTCCCTGAACTTTCCAGTTATTGTTAATCTTGTTTCTACCAGGTAGTTGCCAGATACTCAGTAAAGTTAAATAGCCAAACAATCAGTAAAGTTGAATAGCCAGATAATCAGCAAAGTAATAGCCAGACAATCAGTAAAGTAATAGCCAGACACTCAGTAAAGTAATAGCCAGACACTCAGTAAAGTAATAGCCAGACACTCAGTAAAGTAATAGCCAGACACTCAGTAAAGTAATAGCCAGACACCCAGTAAAGTAATAGCCAGACACTCAGTAAAGTAATAGCCAGACACTCAGTAAAGTAATAGCCAGACACCCAGTAAAGTAATAGCCAGACACCCAGTAAAGTAATAGCCAGACACTCAGTAAAGTAATAGCCAGACACTCAGTAAAGTAATAGCCAGACACTCAGTAAAGTTATAGCCAGACACCCAGTAAAGTGATAGCCAGACACCCAGTAAAGTAATAGCCAGACACCCAGTAAAGTAATAGCCAGACAATCAGTAAAGTTATAGCCAGACAATCAGTAAAGTGATAGCCAGACACCCAGTAAAGTAATAGCCAGACACCCAGTAAAGTAATAGCCAGACACCCAGTAAAGTAATAGCCAGACACCCAGTAAAGTAATAGCCAGACAATCAGTAAAGTAATAGCCAGACACCCAGTAAAGTAATAGCCAGACACCCAGTAAAGTAATAGCCAGACACCCAGTAAAGTAATAGCCAGACACTCAGTAAAGTAATAGCCAGACAATCAGTAAAGAAATAGCCAGACACTCAGTAAAGTAATAGCCAGACACTCAGTAAAGTAATAGCCAGACACTCAGTAAAGTAATAACCAGACACTCAGTAAAGTAATAGCCAGACACTCAGTAAAGTAATAGCCAGACACTCAGTAAAGTAATAGCCAGACACTCAGTAAAGTAATAGCCAGACACTCAGTAAAGTAATAGCCAGACACTCAGTAAAGTAATAGCCAGACACTCAGTAAAGTAATAGCCAGACACTCAGTAAAGTAATAGCCAGATACTCAGTAAAGTAATAGCCAGATACTCAGTAAAGAAACAGCCAGACACTCAGTAAAGTACAGCTGGACACTCAGTAAAGTAACAGCCAGACACTCAGTAAAGCACACAGACACTCAGTAAAGCACAGCCAGACACTCAGTAGCACAGCCAGACACTCAGTAAAGTACAGCCAGACACTCAGTAAAGTAATAGAGACACTCAGTAAAGTAATAGCCAGACACCCAGTAAAGTAATAGCCAGATACTCAGTAAAGTAATAGCCAGATACTCAGTAAAGTAATAGCCAGACACTCAGTAAAGTAATAGCCAGACACCCAGTAAAGTAATAGCCAGACACTCAGTAAAGTAATAGCCAGACACTCAGTAAAGTAATAGCCAGACAATCAGTAAAGTAATAGCCAGACACTCAGTAAAGTAATAGCCAGACAATCAGTAAAGTAATAGCCAGACACTCAGTAAAGTAATAGCCAGATACTCAGTAAGCTGCCCCCGTAGTACATTGTTGTCATACAATAAATATAATTATCATTCTTATATATAAAAGAGTAAAGTATCGTTACTATAATGATAATAATCGACATCGACAATATATCAACTGTTTAATAGGGTGACACAGCTCAGACCCATCATAACAAACTGTTGCTCCTAGCAACAGTAAAGGTGTTCCCTCTAACACCAGTAATCTCTGAAGAGACACAACTACATGAAGCAACGACGTTATTCCCACATGGTTCCACAAGTTGCGTCGCGGAGTTAAAACCCTATCGCTCAAGACAAATGGTTAACCGCTTGCTCACTGTCTCCCAGCCCAAATTACAGGTATCGAATTTATCAGCGTCTGTCTGACTGGCAATTTTCTCAGAGTCTCTTAGGTCTCTCTTTCTCGGCGCCTAAGAAATAAGAACGGTGGACTATGCCCCACCGCCTCTACCATACACTGCTCACAGCCATGTTGACACAGCAGCACCCATTGCTACGAATAAACCCAGACAGCTTGAGTTTATGAATATCCAAGGACGTGAAGTGACAGTCCCTCGCAGTGTAGCATCTCTCACCCTCCACACAAACACAGCCTAGCCGGAGCTCTCTCTCTCTCTCTCTCTCTCTCTCTCTCTCTCTCTCTCTCTCTCCTTCTCTCCTTTCACGACTTCGTTAACAGTAACGACCCATCATTATCCCGGTATGGTAGCGACGCCTCCACCTGCAGCCACGGGCCTCACCTCCACCCATGGCAACCTCCAACCCAGCTCCCAGGGCTTGTTCCATTTTTCCACTTCCACCCAGCACCCAGACGTAGATCCATCTCCATCCAGGCCTTGCTCCACCTCCACCTAGACCTTGTTCCACCTCTACCCATACCTTGTTCCACCTCCACTCAGACCATCATCCAACTCCACCCAGACCTTGTTCCACCTCCACCCAGACCTTGTTCCACCTCCACCCAGACCTTGTTCCACCCAGGCCTTGTTCCATCTCCACCCAGACCTTGTTCCACCTCCACCTAGCCTTGTTCCATCTCCACCCAGACCATCATCCAACCTCCACCCAGACCTTGTTCCACCTCCACCCAGATCCACCTCACTCCAGACCTTGTTCCATTTGTCTCCACCCAGACGTTTGTTCCACCTCCACCAGGTTTGGGCCACCTCCACCTGCCATCCACCTCCACCCAGGCCTTGTTCCACCTCCACCCAGACCTTGTTCCATCTCCACTAGGGTTTGTTCCACCTCCACCGCCAGGCCTTGTTCCATTTCCACCCAGCCTTTCCTCCACCCAGGTGTTGTTCCACCTCTTACCTGTTTGCTCCACTCACCCAGGTGAGGATGGAGGAGGTGGAGGTGGGGAGGTGGAGGTGGGGAGGTGGGAGGGAGGAGGAGGGGGGAGTGTGGAGGAGGTGGGGGTGAATGATGAGGTGGAGGTGGGGAGGAGGTGGGGGTGAGGGAGGAGGTGGGGTGAGGGGAGGTGGGATTGAAGGAGGAGGTGGAGGTGGGGGAGGTGGAGGTGAGGGAGGAGGTGGCAGTGATGGAGGAGGTGGAGGTGGGTGAGGAGGTGGGAGTGACGGAGGAGGTGGAGGTGAGGGAGCCTCTCTGTGTACATTCGTATCCTCAGGTAAAGGTGGACAATAAATTATTCTCTTAAGAACTTCTTCTTCTTCTTTTTCTTCTTCTTCTTCCATCTGATCTCCCTAACGTTTTCATTTCTTTTAATAACTGAAAAAAATAGATATTTGACAGTTATATTATTCTAATACGTTTGTTTGTTTGTTATCCTAGTTTACTCTATAGCCTCTACAGGTTTTTTTTTATTCATTCGCTTTCTTTCTTCTCCACACGTAAATAAATCACACAAATCTGACACCAACCCGTCGAATCATGCACCAGTTTCTCCAAGTTCTGACACCAACACTTCAATGACAGACCTACGAATTTCTTCCCAAATGAGACGTGTAAAAGACAATTAATTGTTCTATATGATACTCTTGAATTGGATTGAATTGAATTGAAACAGTTTATTTAGCCAGAAAAACACAGATACCGAGTGGATAATAATAACAATATTAACATGGCTGAGCCAGTTGAGAACCTGAGCTCTCTTTTAGGCACCTGATATATATTATACATTTACCTCAATGAAGTATTATGTAACATTTAGTATCATCTGGAATAGTACAATAGCATGGTGGTAATAAGAACATCTCATAATGTTACCACGGTTATCACTTCAATATTTATTAATTTTATTTATTTTATTATTTTTTTTAGTTTATTTATTTATTATTTTATTTATTTATATATAGATAAATTACAGTAGAATTGAAAAACATAAGTATAATGGGGGAGCAGTACAACATTGGTTGTACAGTATAGGTTGAACATGTCTAGTTGGCAATTATGTTGACTGCAATGGTAATTACTTATCTATTTACATGATAATTTCCTATAAAACGGTTTTGATGGTACAATAAAAACAGGTACTGTGAATATAGTAGGTGTTGCAAGAAATATTAATACTTAGACAATTGATATTTTTTAAGAGATGATTTAAAGGAAGGGAGCGGAGTCTTTGCTCGGATGGGTGGGGGTAAGTTATTCCACACCTCACCATGATATTTTATGGAGGTCTGGGACCGAGAGGAGCGCATGGGGGGTGGTCTTAGTAGCTCTGGGTGCCTTAACTTGTATCTCTGATTATTCCGGAACTGGAAATAATTATTGTCAAGCAAGTGATTGATAGATTTGTAAACAAAGAGGGCACAGCAGTAGGTGTTAATATCTTCGAAATTAAAAATTTTCAATATTGCAAATTTTTCGTTTGTATGATCTGGGTTTTTTTTTTCAAGTAGGTCATTGTCCGTACAACTCTCTTTTGTGCAGTAACTAGATATTGTGTTTTTGAAGAGCCAGAGGCCTCCCATAGTGTGTGACAGTGTATCAGGTGTTGGTAAACAAGATTATGATAGATTTCTTTCATTGCTGTGAGAGTGAGTGACTGTCGAGTGTGATACATGATACTGCACTGTTTATTGACATTACTGTGAATGGCTTGTATGTGGTTTCTCCAGTTAAGTTTCTCATCAACAATAACTCCGAGGAACTTAGTATTTTGGTAGCGTTTGAGGACTGTATTACCAAGGTACAGGGGGTCCAAGTCTGGGGGTAAGTTTTTCTTTCTGTGAAAAATCGTGTAGTGGGTTTTCTCAAGGTTTAAGGTCAGTTTGTTACGTATTACCCAGGTCCCGACTTTAGTTAATTCAGTGTTCATAGTTCTCATCAAGGAATGGAGGTCTGAGTTGCTGGCATAGAGATTACTGTCGGCTGCAAATACGTTGCATTTTATGAGTGAGCTGGCGTGGACTATGTTGTTTATGTACAAAAAAAACAGTACTGGACCGAGAATGGAACCTTGGGGACTTCATACAAGATTGGCGAGGAGTCAGATTGGTGGTTATTATAACAGACATACTGCTTCCTGTTGGACAGATATGAGGTAAACCAAATGTGGGACAGGCCCCTAACGCCGTAATGTTCAAGCTTTGAAAGGAGGATAATATGGTCGACAGCATCGAAGGTTTTAGAAAGGTCCAAGAATATACCGAATGTGAACTGACTGTCAACAAAGGAATTTAATATGTCATTAGTAACGGATAGCAGAGCACTCTCAGTCAACCTTCTAGCTCTAAATCCAAACTGGGAGTCTGTAAAGATGTTACTGGCATTGCAGAAGGAATTTAGTCTACTACATGATAGCTTCACCAGTATTTTACTCAAGGCTGGGAGAACTGATATGGGGTGGAAATTCTTGAAGAGACCATTGTCCCCAGATTTTTTATATGCTGGGTGAACTTTAGCAATTCTCAGTTTATTCAGAAAGACACCACAAGTGAAGGAGGAGTTACAAATGTGTAGGAGAACAGGTAGTAATAATTGGGCTACTTTCTTAATGATGCTCATTGGTATATTAGGGTGTGTCATACGGAGGCGAATTATTTTTTTTTGAGTTTGAAAAATCGGCCCATGGTATTAATGATGTAGTTCTATGTGCAGAATCATCTGATATCTTCAGATTTGAAAAGTTTTCATTTTTTGCTAGGTAAATTTTAACTTGAAATCTTATGAAAATTCAGTATTCCCACCCTTTTACCAACACCACTAAATAGCTTATTTAAAGTAAAGTAAATGTATCAGGTTAATTTATTAGGATGAAAATGATCCAGAATAGTGAAACGAATGATCTTGACACATTTATTAAATTTAATATTCCTTTAGAAAACAAAATCGTCAAATACAAAAACCGGTTTTACTACTACGACCCGGTGTTGCTGCACACCATAGAGAACATGTCTTTCTTGCTTCTGTTTCTACTCATCACCTCCCTGCTGACCACCTGAGCTCGGATGTAGCCTTCCCTCCTCTCCTGGCTGTACACGTGACTGCTGGCCTCGCTCACTTGCTGTACACAACGCTCTATACTCTGGGTGTGCGAGGGCCAGGCAGGGACATGCATGGGTTGTCCAGGAAAGCTCTGACTTGAACATTGGTGAGGCTGCAGGTAAGAGGGGGCTCACTGCCAGCCTGGATGTTATCCAGATCTATGAGATCAGTGAGGGTCTTGGCACCTAGATTGACTTCAGGAGTCTTCCTGACCCTGAAGGAATCGTCACCAACTGATTCGTCATGCCCAGATCCTCTCATAAGTCTCATATCCAAGATCTTTTGACTGCCACTCTTCTCTCCTCCTCATCCTTACTGCAGAGCATTGTCTGCAGAACTGCCTCGGGATGAGCATACCAGGAAGATCTCCTCACAGTCTGCTCCACAATCTGAACAACCTTCCTTGGCTGACTCCTCAGGAGCTCAAGCTGGAAGAGAACATGCCTCGGACCTTCGGAGAACGATGACTTGACCTTGGTGTTGAACCAATTTGGCAAGTAGACACTCACGATGAGTTGGACAATAAGTCTCAGGTTGTGAAGCTGGTTCCCTTTCAGTTTATGAGCGACCCAAATTCTGCAGAACCTGAGAGCCGTTGTGAGCCACCTAGAATGTGAGACTGGACCTATCTGCAGGTAAGCAAGTCTATCAGGCATGACCCCAGTTTTGATGGCACTGCAAATCATGTAACCATAGTACTGGTCAGTACTCAGGTCGTCAATGACAGTATGTGCAAGCTCAACGAGTGGAGGGCCAACTGTGATTTTTTTCAAAGCTCGGATTTATTTCTAACTCAGTGGCAGAGTCCAGCATCTTGCCAAGAGGACCAGACCATCTGTTGTTTGAAAGAGTCTTGCCATCCAGCTCCTGGATCAGATGTCTGAGTGGCAACTCGTTGGTGTGGAGGTCACAAACAATCCAGACCAGCTTCCTCCCAATCTTCCGCTCTATCCACTGTATGACCCCCCCTTGCCACCCTGTGTTCGTGTTGGTGCTGTCCCTCCAATGGCCTGCAGGGTCTGGTCTACGTTCCTCTCTCTGAGCCAGTTCACAATGTTATCTGCCACTATCTCAGCTGGTTTCCTGATGTCATCTTTCTCTGGAGTGAAATGCCACAAATACTTCCCTCCTGGTTCACTGCAGCAGGAGTAGTGTTCCTCCTTCACCATGGCAGGGAACAACTTGTCAGAATCTCCAACTTTCATGAACACTTTAGTGTCATCCCTTCTCCCATCAAAGAACAAACAATTGATTCCATTTTCTCTTATCCCCTTATCAAACTCCTCTTCTAGGTTACTGACAAGTTTCTCCTGAGCTCTCCTTACTTTGTTATGATCTATCACCAGGTGAACATCATCAGGTGTTATCAAACCACCGTCAACCCAGGCAGCTGTTGCTGTCTCTGCAGTTTCTCTGAGACCAGTGTGGTGTCGCATGCTGGCCAGAGCTATGCTCGGGATATCTTTCCTATTTCGAATCTTATGCCTGGAAGGTTTGGGATCAGTATTTTCTGGGTTAGGGACAAAGTCACCATTCTCCTGGTCAGCACTCGGATCAGCCATGGGGAAGTCATTAAACTCTGAATCAGCTTGACTCCAATCATCGGCCTTTTTTTACCTCACCCTGGGCCTTCTCAAGTCTCTTTTCCTCTGCAACTCTTCTCCTCTTCTGTCTCTCTGTGGCAGCCTCCTGTCTCTTGGACTCCGGAATATCTTGGCTAGAAATCATGAGAGCCCCTATACTGCCAGTCTTCTCTCTCTGTGCTTTGACAAATGCCAGTTCGATCACAGGAATCTTCAGTTCATTCTTGCAAATACAGGAGATGTGGGCCTCGGATTTACAGTCACGATCGCATCCAAACTCAGGACAGAGAACAATTGGGCACTTGCAAGAAATTATGTCAAATAACTGGTCCAGTTGCTTGGCAAAGCTGTCCTTAACTGCAAGTTTTCCTCTCCCAAGAGAGATAATCTCTTGCCTTTTCCCAACTGGCTAGCAGTCTCTCACTAATCTTCTTCTGACTTGTTATGACTGGAGGCTTGAACTGAGTGTTAGCCAGAGTGTACTGTGCCAAGACAGCTTTGGTCATATCACGGGCAATGTCTTTGTTTGTGTAAGTTCTTGGGTTCTTTTCACTGATTTGCCTGATTAAAACACCGTATCTCAAAGCATCTCTCAATGTAGGCAACTCCGACTTCAGGAGCTCTCTCCCAGACCCAAGATAGTGACTGAGATGGCTGGATTTTTGGTTCCTCGTCCTGACACAAGCAGCCATCGCAAATATTATGAACTTATAAATGCATCAGAATCTGAAACAGAAAAAAATATTGTTAGTTGGGTTGTTAAAGAATGAAGTCAGAAAGCAATGTTCACTATTTAATTGTAATGCACTAATGCAGCTGTACGTTAGATTTTCGATAAATTTCACGCTAAAATTTACCAAGCAAAAGGTTGCAAAATATTGAAACTGAAATTATTTTCTGTTTATATACACGAAAATCTACCAAAAAAGTGATGGGCCATTAGTTTTAGCTGATCTTCCCTCCTATGACACACCCTATTGGTATATTGTCTTCGCCTGCTGCTGCATCTTTGGACATTTTTATGACGGCAAGTAATTCATCTGCTGTGACAGTAGACAAGAAGAGCTCTGTTTTGCAGGTAGGCTCTAAATTCCGTATGGTGATCAGGGATGCTCTCTGCAAGATTTTTGCCAACATTAATAAAATATTCATTGAAGTGGTTGGCAATGAGAGAGGGTTCCGTTACAACTGAATCATTTATTATAAAAGCTGAGTGGGTGGCTGAAGGCTGAGTGCTCCTATTCTGAATAGAATTTATGTTATTCCAGGTTTTCTTACCGTCGCTTGGTGTTGACTTTAGCTTATTTGTAAAATAGCTACGTCTGGCATTTCTAACTGCTTGAGTTATTCTATTTTTCATTCTTCGGTAAGCATCACCGAAAGTTATGGGTCTTTTTTAAAATTTCCTTTGGATTTTGTGTTTTTCTTTTCTCATTATCTTAATTTCGCTTGTGATAAAGGGTTTGGAAATGGATACAGTTTTCACTGACTTAGTCTTGAGCGGGAAGCATTTATCAAAGCAAGCATTGAAGATGCAAGAGAAGTTGCAGCTGTTCACGTTAGGGTTGTTGGAGGCATAGACAAGAACCCAGTTAGCATTCATTAAGGTGTTTTAAAAAAGGAGCATGTTGTCGCTGCAGTAGTCTCTGTATTGTATTGAGACTCTACTAGACCTTTCAGGTCTTGTGGCTGTTTTATACATGGCAAAAACTGGGAAGTGATCTGAGATACTGTTATAAATAATTACACTTGCAAGATGTTTTGGAGTGTTGTTAGTCCAGATATGATCTATCACAGTGGCAGTTACTCCAGTGGGTTTGGTTATAGTGTTGAAGAAGAGTTTAGAATGACAGGCAGCAAGAAGGTCTAATGCTGAAGTGTCGGTTTCTGATTTTAATAGATCAAGGTTGAAATTTCCTGTAATGTAGCAACGTTTCCTCTTTGAACTTATGATAGAGATAAGCTCCGAAAATTTATCAAGAAAATTCCTTACATTAGTGTAGATTACTCCTACTAAGATATTTCGTGTGTCGTTACGTAATTCAGTGAAAACACTCTCCATGTACTCCCCTTGAACCTTTAAATCATCTCTTACAGAAGTGTTATACTTGATATCAACATATAGGGCGACACCACCACTGTGTCGTGACGTGTTGACGCAGTGTCTATTATAATCAGGAATGTTATTCAAATGTTCAATATTGTTAGTGAGTTTGGTCTCACAGAACCCAAGTACATCAATGGAAGATAAACACTGATCTGAAAGGGTGTCTAGATGAAGGGGAATACTGTTGATGATATGGCTTATCAAGAAGAAGGAATGAGGTAGTAGGAGACTAGAACTAAACTCGGGAGAGTCAGGAAAGTAATACTGTAGTTTCAGTTTGTGTTGGTGTACAGTAACCCAGTGAGTGTTGTAGAAAGGCATCAGGATCAATATGAGGGAGTATTGTGTCGACAGCATGGGGAAATGGGGTGTAACACACACGATCTAGCACATCTAAGGAATGACAATATCATCATCATTGCGGGAACATTGATTAAAGAACAGTAAAAACTCAGGGTCACTGAGGTGTGAAAAGGGAAGATCTAAGATCATTATATTAGTGGAGGGGGTAACGTACTCACAAGTGCTACAACCAACAGAATTAGGATGACCGCTACTGTTGAGGGTGATTCCCAGATAGAGTAGGAGGTGATAGTTGTTATTGTACTCTGAGGGGCATTGTAAACAGTTGCCAAGTGGAGTGATATCGCAGTGTCGCTCTCTCTCTCTCTCTCTCTCTCTCTCTCTCTCTCTCTCTCTCTCTCTCTCTCTCTCTCTCTTCTGTACACCTGACCTTTCACACCTCTGACTAATCAACCAACACACCTTTAATGGAAATTAGGAAGTGGCAGAACAATGTTAAAAGTGTGTGCGTGTTTGTGACCTTTATATGGGTGTAAATGACTCTCCCAGGGGGCTGTCGTTAAGTGATCTCCCTGCTCTCCAGCACTTAAGCAATTACTTAAGGACGATGCTCAGGGGAAGGAAGGGGTGGAGGGAGATGGTGGGAAGAAGAAAAGGAGGGTGAGAGTAGGAGGAAGGGGGGAAATGTAGAGGAAAGGGGGAGGGAGAGAGGTAGGAGGAAAACTAAGGATGAGAATAAAAGGTAGAGAGAGGAATAATAAGGGGAAGGGGTAGATGGGGGAGAGGAAGAGGGAGAGAAGCAGTGAGGTAGAATAATGAAAAACGTTATTAAAAGTTACAGAAATATGATGAGATGTTGTGTCAAAAGGGATCATTGGGTGACAGTGAAAGAGACGGAGAGAATGAGAGACAATAAGAGAGAGGGATAGAGAGAAAAAGAGAGAGAGGCAGATGAGGGATATTGAGAGAAAATAATAGACAGTGAAAGGGAAAGAGAGAATTATATGCAGAGACAGGAATGAGAGGAAATAAAATGAGAGAAAAAGTGACAGACATATAGACACGCGCCATATTTACTATTATACTTGTTCTTTCGTGCAATAATTTTGTTGACTCTTCCTATATCCCCACCCCTCCACCCCTCCACCTCCCCACCCCTCCATCCTCCCCACCCCTCCACCTCCCCACTCCTCCACTTCCCCCACCCTCCATCACTCCCCACCCCCTCCACCTCCCCACCCCTCACCTCCCACCCCTCCACCTCCCCCACCCCTCCATCCTCCCCCCAACCCTCCACACTCCCACTCCTCCACTTCCCCACCTCCACCTCCCCACTCCTCACTTTTCCCAGCCCTCCACTTCCCCATTCTCCCACCTCCCACCCCTCCTCCCCACCCCTCCACCTCCCCACCCCTCCACCTCTTCACCCCTCTACCTCCTCACCCCTCTACCTCCTCACCCTGAACCTCCCTCACCCCTCTGCCTCCTCACCCCTGCACCTTCTCATCCCCTCCTACCTAACCACCCCTCCTCCTCACCCCTCTACCTCCCCTCTCCACCCCTCTACTTCCTCACCCCTCATCCCTCACCCCTCCCCACCTCCCTCACCCCTGCCTCCCTCACCCCTCTACCCTAACCACCCCTCTACCTCCTACCTCTACCCCTAACCCCACCCTCTACCTTCCTACCCCTCTACCTCCTCCCACCCCTCTACCTCCTCACCCCTCTACTAACCACCCTCTACCTCCCTCACCCCTCCACCTCCCTCACCTCTCTCTCCTACACCCCTCTACCTCCCCTCACCCTACACCTCCCTCACCCCTCTACCTAACCACCTCTACCTCCTCACCCCTCTCCCCCTCCCACCCCTTACTAACCACCTCTTCACCTCCCCACCCCTCAACCTTCACCACCCCTCCACCCGAACCCCCTCCACCTCCCACCCCTCTACTCCTCACCCCTCTACCTCCCTCACCCCCTCTACCCCTAACCACCTCTCCCTCCCCACCCCTCAACCTTCACCACCCCTCCACCCGAACCACCCCTCCACCTCCCCACCCCTCAACTTTCACCACCCCTCCACCTTCCCGACCTTTGACAACTGATCGTAATCCAGCTCAAGTAAGGGCTTACAGGGATTAATCTTATCAAGGAAGGACAACCAACTCCCCAACAGACTGGAACCAACAACGAGTGAGTTTGTGCCTGTGTATATGCTCGTTAATCATTGGATGGGGTTTACTGAATGTGGTGTTGTTAGTCTCTGATAAAGTCTGGTGTTTGGATGGTTTGATTTAATAAGTGATGGGTTAAATAGGAGAAAAAAAAATCTTGAGGATTTAATAAATGTTTGGTGTTTAGTTTTCACATTAGATATTTCATTGTGATCAAGTATTTGGACGAATAGAAGTTGGTGATGTTTTGCCGTGAACCGTCTCTCCCTGCACCCATACGTTAGTTACGAAATCGATCAAACCTAGCCTAACCTAACCTAACCTAACCTAACCGAACCTAACTTAATCTGAATTAATATAACCTAGCGCAGCCAAACCTAACCTAACATAACCTAACTTAATCTAACCAAACTTATCAAAATTTAACCTAATTTAACTAACAATCTAACCTATTTTAACCTGACCTAAGCTTTGGTTTGGCTAGGTCATCTTTGGCTTGGATAGATTAGCTTTAGTTTGTGTACGTCAGCTTTGGTTTGGATAGGTCAGCTTTGATATAGATAGGCTAGCTTTGGTTAGGATAGGTCAGATTTGGTTTGGATAGATTAGCTTTGGTCTGGATAGGTCAGCTTAGTTTTAAAATGAGCGTCACGACAAAATATCTGGCCTGTATTGATCAGCTGGCATGTTGGGTCCGTGTTGACAAGAGTTGTGACTCACGGCAGAATTAACCATTCCGAAAAAAAATGTTAGAGGTAATTTTTTTTCCTGAATGGAAAACTACTTTAACGACGTAATTTACAGTGAGGGTCGTAACTAGGGTGTGTGTATTATTCAGAAGGTGGGCGTCGTTTCTCACGCCCTCTACAGTAAGTATTTGCAAGTTATTTAAATTTCAATAGAAATACAATCTTGGCTACCCGCGTTTTAAATAACCACAGTCGTCAATTATCCATTTATTAAACAATAATTTTTTTTTTAATTTGTCCTGATATTACATAACTCCAAACGTCCATTGCCCGTATATGTCAGTTATGTGCACACTAAATATTCACAAACATCACATTCGTAGGAAATTGGTCACCAGTCTCAGTCTATATGTAGTGAAGAGTCTGTCATACAGTTACCTGATTATACACACAAACTGGGGAAATAATTACCTTAGCGACCACGGTCAGTAAGTACTGTACAGTTCTCTTACATCTTGGTTTCTTCATTAGCCAATAACATTTAGTGTTACAGCTGCCACTGTTACTGTCTGGGCTCTTTTTTCCCAAATATTAATTTACCGGCGAAATGAAGAATGACTTTTCGGAATGAGGGGATTACGTGCAAGAACTAATATGTGTGTAAGTTCCTGACATGTAGTTTGCACGTGTTGATGAAATGCAGGTAAATGGTCTGGCTGTGAGAGCGAACGTGGACTAGCCGCTTAAAGACCTGAGTTGTTAGAACACAGTATTGTAAAATATTTTATTGTAAAACAATTGATGGATATTACACTAAATACTTCTCGGCCAGTATAATGGGCGCCATCCTACAGAATACCGCGCCAGGTGTCTCCTTCATTACGTGCAGGTGAGGGTGTGGGGTAACCACTGTCTCTCGTTATGGTGGCTCAAGTTTTGCCTTTGCAGATATTGATTTTGGGTGAGACACATAGTCAGGTACACAGTTCGTATCCTCATGTGTGTGATTTTATTTCTTTTTGAATAATGTACAATGATTACTATTGCTACAAGTGACTTACAACGATGTTTATGTTTACTTCTCTCTGAAATCACGTTACGTTAAACACCAAGAAGAGATATTGAAAGTCGTGATAAAGATTCAGTAAAAGAAGAAAAAGTGAGTGAAATGACACAACAGAAGTGAACAGAGGTAAACATAAGGGGCGAAAAGACGCAAATAAACGAGATCGGCTGCATAAGTCGACTCTCCGGCTGCCAATCTTGACTGACTGACTGACTGACATTGTTTCTCCGCGCGAGGGACTTTTTATCCAATTTCGTGTCATTGTATTCGTTGCCA
>NW_024737097.1:5850906-6039440 GCF_018991925.1 Homarus americanus
AGTGAGGTGTGACGTGTGGCTGAAGATTATGGTGAGGTGTGACGTGTGGTTGGTGATGATAGTGAGGTGTGACGTATGATTGGTGATGATGATGGTGATGATGGTGAGGTGTGGCTTGTGATGATGGGTAGTGTGTGTTGTGGCTGGTGATGATGGTGATGATGGTGAAGTGTGTGTTGTAGATGGTGGTGAGGTTTGAGGTGTGGCTGGTGATGATGGTAATGATGGTGAGGTGGGATGGATGATGATGGTGAAGATGGTGATAATGGGGTGGTGTGGGAGGTATGATTGGTAATGATGGAGATGATGGTGAGGTGTGATTGGTGATGATGGTGAGGATGTAAGGTGTGATGGTGAGGATGTGAGGTGTGATTAGTGATGATGGTGAGGATGTAAGGTGTGATTGGTGATGATGGTGAGGATGTGAGGTGTGATTGGTGATGATGGTGAGGATGTGAGGTGTGATTGGTGATGATGGTGAGGATGTGAGGTGTGACTGGTGATGATGGTGAGGATGTGAGGTGATGTGCGATGATGGTGAGGATGTAAGTGTGATTGGTGATGATGGTGAGGATGTGAGGTGTGATTGGTGATGATGGTGAGGATGTGAGGTGTGATTGGTGATGATGGTGAGGATGTGAGGTGTGATTGGTGATGATGGTGAGGATGTGAGGTGTGATTGGTGATGATGGTGAGGATGTGAGGTGTGATGAGTGATGATGGTGAGGATGTGAGGTGTGATTGGTGATGATGGTGAGGTGTGATTGGTATTAATATTTTTGTAACATATTTTGACACGTAGATAAATAGAAATTACAATGCAATAATTATACTGTACTCGTATATTTCTCTCCAGTACATGATCTTGACTGTTTCTGTCCTCTCGTCTCACCTTAATACAACCCACGTCGTATTGCTTCCCTTACTTATCATAGTAATGTTTATCAACTCTACTGTAAAATATGTATATACTTATAAATGTAAAAAAAATAAATAAAATAATAATAATAAAATAAATAAATAACGCAGTGATAATCGTGGTAACATTCTCACAATATGTTCTTACTAACACCATGTTACGTGTACTATTCCAGGTGATACTTAATGTTACATAATAATTCCATGAGATAAATGTACAGTATACTGTATATCAGGTACCACTAAGAGATCTCTGGCTCTAATTTGACTCAGCCATGTCAATATTGTTATTATTATCCACTATGTATTTGTATTTTTCTGGCTAAATAAACTGTTTAAATGTCAATATCAATGGTAAGGATTGTCACCAGCACAGTTTCCCCACCTTCTATTTGGTACCATACGTCATGTACAACACCTCGCCTTTATTTGAAACTTCTGAACGCGGATTCTCAAAGGCTCACTGAAGCCTCAAACCATAAAGTTAGCAGACAAAATGGCGACGAAAATTCACTGAACTCTATTCTGTATATTGAAGAATGTGTGTGACAGGGATAGTGTGTGAAAGGTAGTGTGTGTTTGTGTGCGTATGTGTGTGTGTGAGTGTGAGTGTCAGAGATAGTGTGTGCGTGTGAGTGTCAGAGATAGAGTGTGCGTGTGTGACAGAGGTAGTGTGTGTGATAAGTATAGTATGTTAAATTGATGTGTCCCAAGTTAAGGTTATTATTATTATTATTATTATTATTATTTTATTATTTTATTATTTATTATTATTATTTTATTATTATTATTATTATTTTATTATTATTATTATTTTATTATTATTATTATTATTATTATTGTTATAAATTATTATTATTTTTATTATTTTTATTATTTTTATTATTATTATTATTATTATTATTATTATTATTATTATTATTATAATTTATTATTATTATTATTATTATTATTTTTTATTATTATTATTATTATTATTATTATTATTATTATTATATACTTGAATATGGACCTCTCTCTCTCTCTCTCTCTCTCTCTCTCTCTCTTATTGGGCATGAAAGTATACAGTTATAGTCTCAGTGCAATTCCCAGGCCATTTTAACTTTCTACTTTGTGCCAAATACCATTACGCACCTGTCTAAATATGAACACACCTTCACATATCTGTCTAAATATGTACACACCTCTCACACCTGTCTAAGTAAGTATACACCTTCACACACGTGTCTAAATATGTGCACACCTGTCTAAGTATGTACACACCTTCACATACCTGTCTAAATATGTAAAAGCCTCTCACAACTGTGTAAGTATGTACACACCTTCACACACCTGTCTAAGTATGTACACACCTTCACATCCCTGTCTAAATATGTACACACCTTCACACACCTGTCTAAGTATGTACACACCTTCACATCTGTCTAAATATGTACGCAGCTTTCACAGTCTTAGTATGTACACACCTTCACACACTTGTCTAAGTAAGTACACACCTTCACATATCTGTCTAGATATGTACACACCTGTCTAAATGTGTACACACCTGTACATACCTGTCTAAGTATGTTCACAATGATGTACACCTGTTTAAGTATGTAAGCACCTGCATACACCTTTTTAAGTAAGTCCACATCTCCACACACCTGTCTAAGTATGTATACATGTTCACACCTGTTTAAGTTTGTAAACACCTTCACACACACACACACACACACACACACACACACGTCTAAGTATGTACACAACTTCACACACACGTCTAAGTATGTACACATCTTCACACACCTGTCTAAGTATGTACACATCTTTACACACCTGTCTAAGTATGTACACATCTTCACACACCTGTCTAAGTATGTACACATCTTCACACACCTTTCTAAATATGTACACATCTTCACAACCAGTCTAAGTATGTACACATCTTGATACACTTGTCGTAGCATGTAGACTTTCACACACCTGTCTAAGTATGTGCAAACCTTCACACACCTGTCTAAGTATGTACACACCTTCACGTACTACCTGTCTAAATATCTGTATACATTCTTTACACATTTGACCAATTATGTAAACGTTCTACACATTCATTGCCAAATCCTGTACTTAACTACACCTATCAGAGGCTGTACACACCTCATTACACACTACACAAGACTGTAGGTGTGTGTTGGGGCAGACGTGTTAGTGTATAGATAATGGAAGTTAGTGTTTGCTTTTGTTTCTTTAACTCTATAAAATTTTGGGGTAAATTTTTCGTAGGTAACCTCAAAGCCTTGTGAGACCTACATGTTCGGTCACTATTGTTTTTTTTTTCGACAATTTCCACATTATCAAGTGAGGTTTTAACCTCCGAGACGATAATAAACTTTCCACCGAAGGAAAAACATGTTGTAAGGCAGCAGTAATCTCCTCAAACGAGCATATTTTACAAGGTGTGGTCGGTGTTGTGGTCATTTCCTCTGATTGATGTTTCTAAGTTGAAGTTTTGAATCCTGAATGAAGAATCGTGTAACGTTTGTGCACACGTAAAATAAGCATATGAATAACAAATATATACATTATATGAAAACAAACGAAGAGTAATACATTAAGTTGTTCAAATCCATAAAGCTCCGAAACAGAAAGAATGAAGCACCAGCTGTGCGTCTCTCCAACATCGCCGCTGTAGAGCTTAGCAACCTATTTCCATCCCATTCTCTACCTCATTCCTTACGTCATCCCTGTTCATTTCCCACTCCTGATTGTGGCTGCATCTCCTCAACTCCGATTGTTGTGCGTCTCTTTGTCTGATTGTCAACTACCGGCGCCCTGTCGTCTGATTGATGATCAACTACCGGCACTGTGATTGAAGGCGCCTTGAAGGCTGTCAACACCGTTCTGTGGTGATGATGGTAGTGGTGGTAATGGTGGTAGCGGTAGTGGTGGTGATAGTGGTGTTAATGGTAGTTGTGGTGGTGGTCATGGTAGTGATGGTAGCCGTGGTATTGGTGGTGGTGGTGGTGGTGGTAGTAGCAGTGGTAGTGGTGATGATCGTAGTGAGGGTGGTTGTTATGGTAGTGGTGGTAGCGGTGGTGGTTGTAGTGGTGGTGGTGATAATGATGGTGGTAGTGTTGACAGTAATGATGGTGGTAGTGATGACGGTAATGATGGTGGTAGTGATGACGGTAGTGATGGTGGTGGTGGTATGGTAGTAGTGGTGGTGATAATGGTGATGGTGATATTGATGGAAATGGTGGTGGTGGTAGTAGTGATGGTAATGATGGTAGTGGTGGTGATGATGGTAGTGATGGTGGCGATAGTGGTCCACTGTAGTCGTAGTCATAATGGTGGAAGTATTAGTGGTAGTTGTGGTAGCTGCGGTAGTGGTAGTGAAGATGGTGATAGGGATAGTGGTGGTGGTGGTAATGAGGGTGGTGGTTTTAACGGTGATAATGGTGATGATGATGGTAGTAGCGGTGGTGGTGGTACTGGTGGCGATGATGGTAGTGATCTTTGTGGTGGTGGTAGTGGTGGTTGTAGTGGTGATGATGATGGTCGTGGTGGTGGTGTTAGCTGTTGTGGTGGTGGTGAAAGTGGTGATGATGGTGGTGGTGATAGTAATAATGGTTGTGGTGGAAGTGGTAATGGTGGTAGTGGTGGTGGTAGTAGTAGTGATGGTGATGATGATGGTGGTAGTGGTGATAGCGGTGGTGGTGGTGTTAGTGGTGATGATGGTAGTGGTGGTAGTAGTGATAGGGGTGGTGGTGGTGGTGGTGGTGGTAATGATGATAGTGGTGATGGTGGTGTAGTAGTGGTAATGATAATGGTGGTAGGAGTGATGGTGGTGATGGTAGTGTAGATATTGGTGATGGTGACGGGAGTGGTGTTGGTGGTGGTAAGGGTGGTTGTGGTGGTGGTGGTGATGATAGTAGTGGTGGTCGTGGGAGTGGTGATAGTGGTGGTAATGGCGATAGTCGTAGTGGTGATGGTAGTAGTGGTAATAGTGGTGGTGCTAGTGGTGGTGGTGGTGATGATAGTAGTGGTGGTCGTGGTAGTGGTAATAGTGGTGGTATTAGCGATAGTCGTAGTGATGATGGTGGTAGTGATGGTGGTGCTAGTGGTGCTGATGATGGTGACTGTGGTGGTGATAGTGGTGGTGGTGCTAGTGGTGCTGGTGATGGTGATTATGGTGGTAGTAGTGGTTGTGGTAGTGATAGTGGTGGTAATGGTGGCGATAGTGGTGGTGGTGGTGCATGTAGTGGTAATGGCGATTATGTTGGTGGTGATGGTGGTGATGATGGCGATATTGGTGGTGATGATAGTGGTAGTGGTGGTGACGATAGTAGTGGTGAGAGCGGTAGTAGTGCTGGCGATAGTGGTGGTGGTGCTATTGGTAAGGGTGATGCTAGTGGTCGTGGTAATAGTGGTGCTAGTGGTAGTGGTGATGATGGTAGTAATGGTTGGAAAGGTCGGTTGGTTGATTCTGGTTGCCGTCGTGTTTGGTTGGAGAGCAGTAGGAGATGGTTGGTCGTCGTTGGTCAAAGTTGGCCTTGGTTGGCTCCAAGATTTTGTCGTGAAGTTGTTCTAGTGGTTATAACAGTGAGGACCTAATTTTCCTAAAAAAAATTATATTTAAATAGTTAAGATTCTAGCACTTCGTCCTCCCTCACTGATGCAGTATATATATATATTTGTTTTGGTCTTTTTAGAAGCCGGTTGTGATGAATCGCGTTCACGTTCCAAAAGTTATTTAGACCCTGATCGTAGATGTGTTGTGTATGTAATTATTTAAATAATAGCAATAAAATTATTATTTATTTGACTCAAAAAGATTTCTCAGAATACACATACGTTATCTGTGACTGGTAGAGCATAAAATAATCGGGCGGAAATGTATAAACTTTGGTGCTATTTTGTTGTTGGAACTCTTGCAATTCTTGTAAAACGCTGCTCCTTCGTGCCTGCCAAGCCTTTAATTAAACATTCCTAGTGGGGTGGTGTGGAGTAGCACAGTCTTAACCCAGCCTGGAACATTATTTGTGATACTCACACTTCCTCGTTCTCTCTCTCTCTCTCTTCAAATATTAGGTTTTCGCTCAAATTAGTTTTTAAACTAACTGGTCTAATTTGGCTAGCCTCTTATAAAATGTTGAAAAATTTGTAACCAATCAATATGAAATAATGACATTTGACACGATTTTTTTTCATCTAGAAATATTAGAATAATGAAATAAAGCACAAATATAGGAAGTGGAGAGACAAACAATAAAAACAAGACGAGAGGAGAGTTAGGGTGGAAACGATATATAGAGAGGGAAGGAAGGGAATGGGCAGAGGGAAGAAAACAGGGTGGTAGGTGGATGGGAGGTGAGGGAGAAAACGAGGGTGTGGTAGGTGGTTGGGAGGTGAGGGAGAGAAAACGAGGGTGTGGTAGGTGGTTGGGAGGTGAGGGAGAGAAAACAAGGGTGTGGTAGGTGTGGTTGGGAGGTGAGGGAGAGAAAACGAGGGGTGTGGTAGGTGGTTGGGGAGGTGAGGGAGAAAACGAGGTGTGGTAGGTGGTTGGGAGGTGAGGGAGAAAACGAGGTGTGGTAGGTGGTTGGGAGGGTGAGGAGAAAACGAGTGTGGTAGGTGGTTGGGAGGTGAGAAAACAGGGGTGTGGTAGGTGGTTGGGAGGTGAGGGGAGAAAACGAGGGTGTGGTAGGTGGTTGGGAGGTGAGGGAGAGAAAACGAGGTGTGGTAGGTGGTTGGGAGGTGAGGGAGAGAAAACGAGGGTGTGGTAGGTGGTTGGGAGGTGAGGGGAGAAAACAGCAGGGTGTGGTAGGTGGTTGGGAGGTGAGGAGAAAACAGAGGGTGTGGTAGGTGGTTGGGAGGTGAGGGAGAGAAAACGAGGGGTGTGAAGGGGGGAGAGAAGAGGGTATAGGGAGGAGGGGGATGAAGGGGAGAGAAGAGGTATAGGAGAGGGAAGGGGGTGAAGGTGGGGAGAGTTATAGGGGAGGGAGGGGGTGGGGGGAGAGAATATGAGGGGAGGGGGTGAAGGGAGAGAAGAAGAGGTATGGGGAGGGAGGGTGAAGGGAGAAGAGGTATGAGGGGGAGGAGGGGGTGAAGGGAGGAGAAGAGGTGTGGGAGGGGGGAGAGAAGAGGTATAGGGGGAGGGAGGGATGAAGGGGGGAGAGAAGAGGTATGGGGAGGGGTGAAGGGGGGAGAAAGAGGTATAGGGGAGGAGGGGGGTGAAGGGGAGAGAGAAGGGGTGGAGGGGAATATAGGGAGGAGGGTGAAGGGGAGAGAGAAGAGGTATAGGGAGGGTGAAGGGGAGAGAAGGTATAGGGGAGGGGGGGTGAAGGGGAGAGAAAGGGAGGTGTAGGGAGGGAGGGGTGAAGGGGGAGAGAAGAGGTATAGGGGAGGAGAGAAAGGGTGTGGGGAGGAGAAAGAGGTATAGGGGAGGGAGGGGGTGAAGGAGAGAAGAGGTATGGGGAGGGGGTGAAGGGGGAGAGAGAGAAGAGGTATAGGGGAGGGAGGTGAAGGGGGGGAGAGAAAGGGTGTGGGGAGGGGAGAGAAAGGAGTTATGGGGAGGGAGGAGAGAGGTATAGGGGGAGGGAGGGGTGGAGGGGGAGAGAGAAGAGGTGTGGGGAGGAGGGAGGTGAAGGGGGGAGAGAGAAGAGGTGTAGGGGAGGAGGGATGAAGGGGGGAGAAAGAGAGTGAGAGAGGGAAGTCAATACAGTGACTTGAGTGTAAATACTGTGTCCCTTTTAGCTGATGACACATGTGCTTCCTGCTAGTGCCTCCCCGCCCTCCACAGGACCTGCTGTGCTCTCCCGCCCTCCACAGGCCTGCTAGTGCCCTCCCCCCCTCCTACAGGACCTGCTAGTGCTCCTCCCCGCCCCTCTACAGGACCTGTGCTCCTCCCCCGCCCCTCCTACAGGACCTGCTAGTGCTCCTCCCCCCCCTCCTACAGGACCTGCTAGTGCTCCTCCCCCGCCCCTCCTCCAGGACCTGCTAGTGCTCCTCCCCGCCCTCCTACAGGACCTGCTAGTGCTCCCCCCCGCCCCTCCTACAGGACCTGCTAGTGCTCCTCCCCCGCCCCTCCTACAGGACCTGCTAGTGCTCCTCCCCGCCCCTCCTACAGGACCTGCTGGTGCTCCTCCCCGCCCCTCCTACAGGACCTGCTAGTGCTCCTCCCCCGCCCTTCCTACAGGACCTGCTAGTGCTCTCCCCCGCCCCTCCTACAGGACCTGCTAGTGCTCCTCCCCCCCCCTCCTACAGGACCTGCTAGTGCTCCTCCCCCGCCCCCTACAGGACCAGCTAGTGCTCCTCCCCGCCCTTCCTTCAGGACCTGCTAGTGCTCCTCCCCCGCCCTCCTACAGGACCTGCTAGGTGCTCCTCCCCGCCCCTCCTACAGGACCTGCTAGTGCTCCTCCCGCCCTCCTACAGGACCTGCTAGTGCTCCTCCCCGCCCTCCCCTACAGGACCTGCTAGTGCTCCTCCCCGCCCCTCCTACAGGACGCTGATGCTCCTCCCCGCCCCTCCTACAGGACCTGCTAGTGCTCTCCCCGCCCTCCTTCAGGACCTGCTAGTGCTCCTCCCCCGCCCCTCCTACAGGACCTGCTAGTGCTCCTCCCCGCCCCTCCTACAGGACCAGCTAGTGCTCCTCCCCGCCCTCCTGGGACCTGCTAGTGCTCTCCCCCCGCCCTCCCCTACAGGACCTGCTAGTGCTCCTCCCCGCCCCCTCCTACAGGACCTGCTAGTGCTCCTGCCCCGCCCCTCCTACAGGACCTGCTAGTGCTCCTCCCCCGCCCCTCCTACAGGACCTGCTAGTGCTCCTCCCCGCCCCTCCTACAGGACCTGCTAGTGCTCCTCCCGCCCCTCCTACAGGACCAGCCAGTGCCCTCCCCCCGCCCCTCCTACAGGACCTGCTAGTGCCCTCCCCCGCCCCTCCCACAGGACCTGCTAGTGCTCCTCCCCGCCCCTCCACAGGACCAGTGCCCTCCCCGCCCTCCCAGGACCCCCCCCCCCCTGTGCTCCTCCGCCCCCTCCTACAGGACCTGCTGGTGCTCCTCCCCGCCCTCCCTCCAGGACCTGCTAGTGCTCCTCCCCGCCCCGCTGCCCTCCCCCCCCTCCTACAGGACCTGCTAGTGCTCCTCCCGCCTCCTACAGGACCTGCTAGTGCTCCTCCCGCCCCTCCCCAGGACCTGCTAGTGCTCCTCCCCGCCCCTCCTACAGGACCAGCTAGTGCTCCTCCCCCGCCCCTCCTACAGGACCAGTGCTCCTCCCCGCCCTCTCCAGGACCTGCTAGTGCCCTCCCCGCCCCTCCTACAGGACCAGTGGCTCCTCCCCGCCCCTCCTACAGGACCCTAGTGCTCCTCCCGCCCCTCCCACAGGACCAGCTGGCCCTCCCCGCCCTCCTGGACCTGCTAGTGCTCCTCCCCGCCCTCCTACAGGACCTGCTAGTGCTCCTCCCCCGCCCTTCCAGGACCTGCTAGCGCCCTCCAGGACCTGCTCCTCCCCGCCCCTCCTACAGGACCTGCTAGTGCTCCTCCCCCGCCCCTCCTACAGGACCAGCTAGTGCCTCCCGCCCCTCCACAGGACCAACAGGACCGCAGTCTCCTCCCCCCCCTCCGTAGCTCCTCCCCCCCCTCCTACAGGACCTGTAGTGCTCCTCCCCCGCCCCTCCCACAGGACCCAGTGCCTCCCCCCCCCACAGGTCCCCCCCCCCTACAGGACCTGCTAGTGCTCCTCCCCCCCCTCCTGGACCTGCTAGTGCTCCTCCCCGCCCCTCCTACAGGACCAGCTAGTGCTCCTCCCCCCCCTCCCAGGACCTGTAGTGCTCCCTCCCCCGCCCCTCCTACAGACCATATGCTCCTCCCCGCCCCTCCTACAGGACCATCAGCGGAAGAGACGCACCACACACAAAGGAGTAGTGTCACCAAGCTCACATAACACTCTTGTTGGTGCTGACAAATTCATTCACATCCACCTCAGACCTCTCTTCTCTCTCTCTCTCTCTCTCTCTCCTCTCTCCAATAACATTCTGCGTCCTGTAATTCGCCCGTCTGTAAAAATGTCAAGTGGGAGGAAGGAAGTGGTGGTGGGAGGAAAATGAGGAGGAGGAGGAGAAAGGGAGAAAGAGATGGAGGAGAAAGGAGATGGAGGAGGGAGGAGGAGGAGGAGGAGGAGAGAAAGGAGAAAGAGATGGAGAGAGATGGAGGAGGAGGAGGAGGAGAAGGAGGAGGAGGAGGAGAAGGAGATGGAGGAGAGGAGAAAGATATGGAGGAGAAGGAGATGGAGGAAAGGTGGAGGAAGAAGGAGAAGGAAGGGAGAAAGGAGGGAGGAGGAGGAGAAAGGAGGGAGAAGGAGGGAGAAGGAGGAGAGGAGAAGGATGGAGGAAGAGAGGAGGAGAAAGGAGGAGGAGGAGAAGGAAGGAGGGAGGAGAAGGAGGAGAAGGAGAAGATAGGAGAAGGGAGAAGGAGGAGAAGGAGATGGAGGAGAAAGGAGAAGGAGGAGGAGAGAGGAGAAGGAGGAGGATGGAGAAGGGAGAGAAAGGAGGAGAGGAGGGAGGAGGAGGAGGAGGAGAGTTAGTGGTGGAAGAATTAAGAGGAGAGGAGTAGTGGTGGGAAAAAAGTATAGGAAATAATCCACACATCACACACCACACACGAACACACACACACACACACACACACGATCACACACACACACGCACACACACACACACACACACACACGATCACACACACACACACGCACACACACACACGCACACACGATCACACACACGATCACACACACACACACACACACACAACCATGACACACACACACGACACACACACACACACACACACACACACACACACACAAACACACACACACACACACACACACACACACACACACACACACACACACACACACACACGCCAACCATGACCACACACACACACACACACACACGCACAGCCAACTATCACCACACACACACACACACATACACACACGTGGTTACACAACCAACAGAAGGGCTGCTGCACTGTTTCAGGGTTACATAAGTGAAGTTAAAAATATGCAACGTGGCACTTGGCACCACCCAAGGTGGAATACTCAGCCCCACTTTGTTTAATGTTTTTGTGAATGCATTATTAAATTCAATACCAGACAACCCCAGCAATATTACTGGTGACATTTTTATACATACCAAAACTCATCGTGAAATGCAAATCACCATGTACATGTAGCCTGTGAGAACCTCGGTCTTATTATCTCCTCTGAGAAAACTAAGGTGTTCAACACACAAGCTGGTAACCGCAACGCGGCCCCGCCAAGTTCAAGATAGGTAACAACATTATTGACTATATTTCTTCTTTTAAATATCTTGGTGTCTCCGTTCCTTGTACCTTACCTGCCATACAACAGCTAACCCGCCAATGTACTGAGAGACTGAGACCTCTTAGAAGTGTAGTGGGGTACAGCCCTCACTATGGTGCTAATATTAGAATTGTTAAAACAATGTACCTAGGCTATATAAGAGCTGTGATAGATTACCACGCACCAGCCCTGGTCCTTCGTAACGGGAAAGGCATTGACAAGCTCGAAAAAATGCAAAATAATGCACTCAGAATTATCCTAGGATGTCCCATGAGCACTAAAGTACTTCATATGAGGAAAGAACTAGGTATACCCAGTGTTAAAGATAAAATAGCCCTGAGGCTTCTGCGTGGTGATCCTGATAACATTGCTTCCTTAAAATTGCTAGAATGTATGAACCAATGGGACTGATGATATAAATGGATCCAAACTACAGCTACACATATGAAGATGTTTGGACTAGACAATCTGTACAAAGTTGTGACACAACAGATATTCCTTCCACCCTGGCGGATAGTTCCCTTCAATGTCACAATACCGACATATCCGCCTAAAAAATTAATTATACAAAGCATTTATCTCCAACACACTGCCAAAGTGAGAGCCCTTGAACACATACACACCCTACAGACTGATGATAATATCACACAGACCATCTACACTGATGGATCTCTTAACACCGCCTGTGGGAGGGCTGGAAGTGCTATCGTCGTGACTCAACCTAACAGTAATACAATTGAGAAAGGAGTTAGAATTAACAACTGGGCATCCACTCTACAAACTGAATTAGTTGCCATACTCACAACTATCAAATTCATTGAAACCACTGTTACTGAGTCTCATCATCACTGACTCTATCCTCACTACTTGCACTTGACACCCTCAACTCAAGTTGTCACGCGCTTGTCTCTGAAGCCAGACACAAATATGCGTGCCTTGTTGACCGGGGTGTCGAGATCAAACTGCTGTGGATCCCCTTTCACATAGTCCTCAAAGAAAATGACAGAGATGATGCCCTCTCCAAACTCGCGTCTAAAAAAGGCACTGTTGAATACAATCTGGGTCTGTCAAAAAGAACCCTTAAAACTGTACTTAGGAAGGAACTTTTTGATGAATTTGACGCAAGCAGACAAGTGCAAATGGGCATTAGTCGATCCATAGGTTACCATGATGAGATGTATCAAGTGAAACATGTATATGGAGCAAGTAGCAAGATCACTAAATTACAAGATGTTGTAACTGCTAGACTATGGTTAGGATATAAGTACCTCTGGCAATATATTTCTCAAGCAGATGTGAACAAGAGTAAATGTAAAGTGTGTGGCCAGACATATGGCCACACACTTGAACACTACGTCCTCGACTGTGTGAAGATAGAACCTTTTAGGGACAGGTCCAAGCACACTGTGTGTGAAATGGCATAACACTTCATCTCTTCTGGCAAGATAGCCGACATATAAAGGTTGTATCCACTTTTTTGCATTTAGTAGCTATATCAGTTCCCATGTACAGAACCAAACACACAAAGTGCTTGAATACCTCTCACGCAAATGTGAATAACAAAGTGTGCGGCCAGACATATTGCCTCACACTCCTGTACACACGCACTTGCGAATAAGACGCCCATCACGTATAGAACTAAACAAAGAATTTACTTGAAATACTGTTTGAAATTCAATGCCATAATATCCTGACCACAGGGGTTAATTATTTTGACTCTTTGTAAACCATACTCTGTAATCCTTTTGCGCTACCGCTCACAGGACGAGTATGGGCTGCACAATAAACTAGTCGCTGTAAGCGGCAAAATTCAAATTCACACACACAGCCAACCATCACCACATACACACACACACACAAAGCCAACCATCACCACACACACACACACACACACACACACAGCCAACCATCACCACACACACACACACACACACACAGCCAACCATCACCACACACACACACAGCCAACCATCACCACAGACACACACACACACACAGCCGACCATCACCACACACACACACACAGCCAACCATCACCACAGACACACACAATCACAGCCAACCATCACCACACACACACACACACACACACACAGAGCCACACCACACACACACACACATAATAAACAACTCCTGATTTATGTACTGCACAGCCCTGTAAATGTATTCAATGCATATTATATCATTATGTCTAAATCAAATGTAAGTCTGTATATTTTCAGCCACTGGCTGCAACTCTATTAACAAACCGTCATTATTATTACACACACACACACACACACACACACACACACACACACACACACACACACACACACACACACACACGCGCGCGCAAACCAACCACACACACACACACACACACACAGCCAATCATCACCACACACACACATACACACACACACACACTACTACTACTTTGCTGTCACCTACGTTGGTGAGTTTTGAGGTGACTAAAAAGCCCTATACGGGCCCGGCAGCGTCGTCCACATTTGTTGCACATGTGGAAGGCTCCATCTACTGTGGGAGGGGTGGTGGCAGCGTCTTTCCGACGCTGGCGCTTGTCTGCCTCGGTTTGAAGTCGGGCTAACTGAAAAGTATTGACACCTTCTCGTGTGGTGTTTCTCCAAGCGTTACGATGTGGAGTATTCGACTCCCAGTTGAGGGGGTTGATTTGGCACCTTTTCAGGTTTGTCTTAAGACTATCCTTATACCTTTTCAATTGCCGGCCGGCGTTACGTTTACTATTCGTTAGGTGACTGTAAATTAGCTGCTTTGGCAGTCTACTGTCGTCCATACGGGTAACATGGCCAGTCCAACGTAGTTGTTCATAGATAATGGTAGCCTCGATGCTCCTACAGTTGGTGAAAGTTTTCAAGTGCCTTGAGGTACCTCCTGTATGTGATCTATATCTCACTGCCATATAGTAGGGTGGGTAATTTCGGCTCCCTACAGCTGAAGACACGATTTCGGAGTCCGCCCAAGGCTTGAGATGCACATCTGATCCGATGATGAATCTCTTCATTGATGCTTGCGGTGGTGGACAGGTGGGAGCCGAGATACCGAAAGTGGTCAACATTAGAGAGGGTAGTACCGTTAAACTGGATGGATGGTGGGGGTGTGTCTGAACCAGGGGCAGGTTGAAAGAGAATCTGAGTCTTACATACATTCACCTCAAGGCCGAAGTGTACATACGCGTCTGCAAAGGTGTTCAGGATCTCCTGTAGGTCGTGTTCAGTGTGAGCAACAAGGGTGAGGTCGTCTGCATACTGAAGTTCAATAATGGAAGTTGCCGACACCTTTGTTCTTGCCTGGAGTCGTTTTATGTGGAAAAGACCCCCCTTCACCCGGTGCTCGATGTTCACCCCGCTGGCTAAATTGGCACTGGCACGAGTAAGGAAGGCAGCCAAGAAGATGGAAAAAAGAGTTGGTGCCAATACACACCCTTATTTAATCCCTGTTTGGATGGGGAAGAACTCCGACTGGGTGCCGTTGTGCAGGACACTGCCATTCATACCATCGTGAAGTTGCCTCACAATGGTGGGCAGCCAAAACGGCTGAGGGGTCACCAAAGGGCTTCCCTGTTGAACGAATTGAAGGCCTTGGTTAGGTCGATGAAGGCCATGTACAGGTCACGACGCTGTTCTCTGCACTTTTCCTGTATCTGGCGGGCAGCAAAGATCATGTCAGTGGTACCACGTGATGGTCTAAAACCACATTCAGATTCTGGGAGAAAGTTTTCCGCCTCAGGAAGGAGTCTGTTCAGGAGGACTCGGGCGATAATCTTGCCAGCTACG
Source organism: Homarus americanus (assembly GCF_018991925.1). NCBI lineage: Eukaryota > Metazoa > Arthropoda > Malacostraca > Decapoda > Nephropidae > Homarus > Homarus americanus. The sequence goes on from NW_024737097.1 coordinate 5,865,966, forward strand.
GAGAGCAGCGATATCCAACGGTAGTTGCCACAGTCTGACCGGTCTCCCTCGGTCTTATAAAAGAAGCGTCTTTAAAAGCTTGGGGGATTTCCTCCTTTTCCCATATATTCTCCAGGAGAGAGTGGAGATGGCTGGTAAGCAGAGGTCCTCCTGCTTTATACACCTCGGCTGGGATTCCATCAGACCCCAATTCTTTGTTATTTTTCATCTGTTTGATGGCAGTAACTACTTCATCCACGGACGGAGGATAGCTGAGGTGGGTCAGCTCTGGATGCTGAGGGACCTGCTGGGTAGTCAGGACATCCACATCAGTGTTTCGATTGAGCAATGAATGGTAGTGCTCTTTCCAGCGCTTAAGGAAGCCTTCATCGTCTTTAATTATGAAGTTACCGTCAGATGAGTGGAGGGGGGCTGCGCCACGAGTGGTTAGCCCATAAAATGCTTTTATGGAATTGGAAAATTTGCCCATCTTGTGCTGTTCTGTATGTTTTTGTATTTCACATACTTTAATTTTGGCCAGTCATTCTTTAGAATGCGAAGTTCCCGCTGGGCTGCCGCTTTCTTCTTGCGGAAGGTATCAGCTTTGGTACAATACTGAGGGCTGTTCTGACATTCAATAAAAGCAGCACGTTTATCATCGATGAGTACTTTGATTGTCGGGTCATTTTTATCAAACCAGTCTTGGTGTATTCTTTTGATCTGGCCGAGAGTCTCTCTGCAGGTTTTTGTTACAACAGTGGTGAGAGTATCCTATTCGGCACTGGTATTCGCGTTGTTTGCTGTTGGGTTGTTTATAAGCCCATATTGGAGCTGCTCCCTGAATGCTGGGTCCTCTAGTTGCTTAGTATTAAAACCTCTTTAGGAGGCTTGCTGCCTTCGCCGTTTTGGGGCGACGTGAAGTGAGAGATTGGCTCTGACAAGTAGATGATCAGTGTTGCAGTGGTCCGAGCCACGCATGGTACCGGTGATGAGGACATCTTGGCGATCTCTTTATCTGATATTGATGTTGATGTAGTCAATGAGGCTGTGCGCAGCACCCTTGCTGAGGACGAGTAGGCTGTTGGCATGATGCTTGCCTAGTCCATTTCTCCCTATCGTTCCCAGCCAAATGCTAGCATCTCAGGCCAACTCTGGCAATGAAGTCGCCAAGGAACACAACCTTTTCTTCTCTGGGTATAGAGGTTAGCACTCTGTCAAGGTCGGCGTAAAAGGCCTACTTGATGACTTCCTCTGCATCCAGTATTCGGGCGTATGCACTGATGAAAAAGGCATGACGTGAGTGATTCAGTGGGAATCGAAGCGTCATGAGGCGCTCGTTGATCCCAATAGGCATTTCAGTTAGCCTGTGTAGGATTTGTTGAAGGACGGGAAAGCCAACTCCATGAATGTGGTTTCTCTCCACAGCAGGCTTACCCTTCCAAAAGAAGATGTTGCCACACCCCCGTTCTGTGAGCTGGACCACATCTGGGAGCCGGGACTCACTGATGGCTGCTATGTCGATGTTGTACCTAGCCAGCCCTTTTGCCACAAGGGCAGTTCTTCTTTCAGTACGCTCATTTGTGCCAGTATCCAGAAGGATCCTGAAATTCCATGCAGCTACTATGAGAGGTTGTATGGTTTGTTTTTGTTTAGATTTGTGATTTTGGTTGTGTTTTCGACCGCATAAGGATGACCTTACTGGGTGCAGTTGCCCAGACAGGTTGGGTTTTTAGTCAGGCTATGTTTAGGGCACCTTTTCTAGCCCCCTCCCCATGTGAGGTGAGCAGAGTGGCTCCTCGAAAGGGCTGCTCAGTCGCACAGACAGGACCGGATTGCAGTGCTGCCTAGATCCCAGTGCATAAACGACCATCTTATCTGTGCCGTCCATGTGCAGAGCTGTGACTAGAGACTCCCCGCAGTCGTCCCTGCCTTTCCCCGTCGCCACTCGTCCGTCGCCATAGGACTTTTGGGGGTATAGGGGTTTTGATGACGATAAGAAATATGATGAACTGCATGATGGCTGTGCGTGAGTTGATTTATGTGGAGAGGCAGGAGCGCAGGCTCCAACCACACATCTTTGCTGTCCCTTTTCCTGATCCAGTGGTGTAAGTGTTGCAACGACTGGGGAGTGGGAGAGTTGCAATGGACTGCCGATAGCCCAGTTTGTTGGGTTCCGCCTTAGTAGCCTGTTCATCAGGCTATATCGCCGTTGGGGGCTTGTTGGAGCTCTGTAAGCATGTCTGCCTGATGTGGGGCTCCACCGCAGATTTTTCGTTAGGGTTTACTCCCGTAACCATATACCTACCAAGGTTAATCCGCAAGGCAGCAGGGCAGTGGCTAGTAGGCGCCAGAACGTGTCCACATGCCAGTGGGCCTATTCGCCGTTCCTCTGGGGCCCACTGCTACTCCGAGATCCCCTGCTGGTCTAGCCCTGGCCCACAAGGCACCCAGTTACGGTGTGTTACCACGAGGAGGCACAGCAAGAGTCTTGATGGTGAGGAGGCTGTGTACTGGCAGGGGAAGACTTAGGCAAGTTGCTTCCCTGTTCGCCACGAGGGCTAGCCAGCGGCGGTATATATATATATATATATATATATATATATATATATATATATATATATATATATATATATATATATATATATATATATATATATATATATATATATATATATATATATATATATATATATATATATATATATATATCCCCATTCCACGACCCACTTCTTTATCATATTAATAGCTTCGGTGGTATAATGACGGCTCTATTTATATGTCCTTTTATTCTGACTCGTATGTTAATGGATGTATATAGTTGTATCGCCAATCGCCATACTGTATGACATTTCCCTTCACAAATTGTTAGATAAATAGTATAAAATCCTTCCCTTCCATCTACTCTACTCCCTCTATAGTCTATATGTTCCTACACCATGTGTTATATAGCACTGGAGTCTTGCCTATATAATATCATTCATTACAAAGCTTCTTACACATTATATCCTGTTATATCTTGTTTTATATGACGCTAGACGTCACGTTTATCTTGAAAGGGCAACGTGGGAGCGGTTGGCCAGGCTCATGCATCAGGGTCTCCTGGTGCAATGTGTTTGTATTGATCCTGATACTAATATGTTTTTGAGTGAAGGAGGAAATATTATTCTTCTTCGTTATTGATATTATATTATTATTATTATGTTTTTTTTATTATTATTTCTATTATTATTATTATTTGTATTATTGTTAACATTATTGCTATTATTATTATTATTATTATAATAATATTACTATTATTATTATTATTATTATTATTATTATTGTTAACATTATTATTATTATTATTATTATTATTATTATTGTTAACATTATTATTATTATTATTATTATTATTATTATTAATATTATTATTATTATTATATTTGCTGATGTTGTTGTTTCCTCTTTTGTTTTACTTCTTCTCTACCACGTTTGTTATGTAATCGTGGGTTGCTTGGGTCATCCTTCTCCATCGTTATCCGTCCTGTGCTTCTTCTACTGTTATTCCCATCTCTCTCTTTATTATTTTCATCCGTTCACATCATTTCGTAAAGTAGGTGAAGGTCGAGACGGTCTGTGGCTAAGATTATATTAGTAAAGCTTGGATACGTGATCAGTGTAGCGTCAAGTGGACCAGTGTAGCGTTAAGTGGACCAGTGTAGCGTTAAGTGGACCAGTGTAGCGTTAAGTGGACCAGTGTAGCGTTAAGTGGACCAGTGTAGCGTTAAGTGGACCAGTGTAGCGTTAAGTGAACCAGTGTAGCGTTAAGTGGACCAGTGTAGCGTTAAGTGGACCAGTGTAGCGTTAAGTGGACCAGTGTAGCGTTAAGTGGACCAGTGTAGCGTTAAGTGAACCAGCATATCATTAAGTGAACCAATGTAGCGTTAAGTGAACCAGTATATCATTAAGTCAACCAGTGTAGCGTTAAGTGAACCAGTTTAGCGTTAGATGGACCAGTGTAGCGTTAAGTGGACCAGTGTAGCGTTAAGTGGTACGTTAAGTGAACCAGTATATCATTAAGTCAACCAGTGTAGCGTTAAGTGAACCAGTTTAGCGTTAGGTGGACCAGTGTAGCGTTAAGTGGACCAGTGTATCGTTAATTGAGCCAGTGTAGCTTAAGTGAACTCGTGTAACCTTAAGTGAACCTTTGTAGCGTCAATTGAAACAACTAACACTTCACTACTTAGGGGAAAAATGACGTATGATCTTTTGAAAATGCATCTTTGTGTTCTTGCCTAAGAGCTGATCAGATTCGTTCTCACATCTCCAGCCGGTGAGACAAACCTGACTTTGGGAACCTTTCATCGTGCCAGATGCATAAGTGACGCAGTTTAAGAGACATTTCAACATATTTCTACCTTATCGAAGGAGGTGAGGAAGAAATACGCCTAAAGAGTTCTCGAAATGTGTACGTACATCTAGCCAGTTGGAGGAGCTGTAGGAATATAAATTTAAAAGAGTTCCTGAAATGTTGTTCTGGGCTTTAGTTAGTCGGAGGCTTTAAGGTAGATATATTACTTAAAAAGTGCTCGTGAAAAGGACATCTGAATTTTAGCCAGTCGAAGGAGGAGGAGGCGAGGAAGAAATACAATTTAAAAAAGCGTTCGTGAAATGTTGATCTTGTTTCAGATAGTAACAGCCTCGATTCCTGCACATAAGCCAGGACTTGTGAGGGTTGGGGACGGTGAAGCTGGAGGTGATTTATACAATAAGATCAGTTATGGTGGTGATGGTTGCTGGTGGATTCTGAAGACTGTGGTGGAGGAGAGGGAAGCTTGGTGGAGAGGAGGGGGGGTCGTCGGCGGACAGAAGGGTTGGAGGTGGGTTTTAGTAGCAATGTTCTGAGGAGGAGGTTAGACAAGACAGGGAGAGAAAGAGACAACAAGAGACAGAGACAGCAAGTGAGAGAGAGTCAGGGAGAGACAGACAGGTACAGATAGACAGGCTGACAGACAGAGAGAGATAGATAAACATAAAGAGACAGAAAAGAAGATTGGACATACAAAGAGACCAGATCCGGTGAATAGAAAGACAGAGAGACACGAAGAGATAGACAGACAGACATAGGATGACTGGAAAAGGTAGACAGAAAGACACAGAGACAAGGAACGGAAGATAGAAAGACAGTGAGAGACCGGAATAGATAAAGTTAGGTGGATGGCTAGATAGACAGAGAGATAAGAATAAATAGACAGGCACAGAGAGCAATAAAAAGCTTTTGAGAATAACAGAAAGTTTTTGAGAGTAAGAGAAAGTTTATTAGAGTAACAGAAAGTATTTGTGAGTAACAGAAAGTTTATGAGAGCAACAGAAGGTTTATGAGAGCAACAGAAAGTTTATGAGAGTAACAGAAAATTTGTGAGAGCAACAAAAATATTGTAAAAGTAAGAGAAAGTAAAAAATTTCACCCCCGCCTCGATGGCCGTTAAAATCAACTATATATATATATATATATATATATATATATATATATATATATATATATATATATATATAATGTTTTTTCCGTCCCAAGAGACAACGGAAGCGAGAGAAAGCATAAACTCTTTTCTCAACTCCTCTCCAGAAATACAAAAAGAACAACCTCGGTCAAGACAAAATATGAACAATTAAACAAGGCAGATATTTCAATGTAATTATTTATACAGACGGTAAACACAAATATATCAGGCGATAAAAAACAGAACTTTAATGATCCCACAACAACCACGTGCTGAGATATGTAAAAGCATTATTAAAAAATATGCTATATCCCTAAAAGTATTATTACAGTAGTTATCATTCAATAACCGACAAAAATATTTAAGGCATTGAAAAAAGTACGATCAATTTTTATCAGCAACCGCAGGCAGAAAGTTTTTGAATGTTTTATTGAAAAGCAATCCAGTTTTAACCATACCACCAAAACTATATTTTCCTTTTATTATACAGTGTATACAAGATAAAGAAAAGAAAATGTAAAAAGTTAAATATCTCATCATCAGCGTCCAGCAAGCTCGTAAGAGTATAACTGAAAAGGAATTTATTACCCCACCAAAAATATTACCACACCAAAAGGAATATATTACCAAATCAAAAAGAAAAAAAACATTCCATTATTTCTCCATATAAACGACAGAGATAAAAAATAAAATAAAAATTGAACAAACTTTTTCAACTGTGCTGGAAGTTCGCACAAATATTATTTGAAAAACAAATATGCAATTATAACCGAAGGATGCCAAGCATTCCAATAATATCCCGCCGAAAAATATACAAAAACTCGTTTAAAAAAGGTGTTTAAACGTTCATCTACAGCGTTGAGAGACCGTGAAAGTAATATTCGGAGGAGAAATGAGCAGTTACTCACCCATAAGAGGAAATAAATGAAGGAAGAGAGGGAAGTAGCCTTGTTTTTTTCCATTCTTGAGACGAAGGTTTTAAGAGAATATGGAGGTCGTCGGTATTAAGCCGCTTTCAGATGACAACACAAACAACAAACTCTAAATTTTCATGAGTTGTCGTCTGCTGAAGTGAGAGAGAAAGGAGGAGGGGCAGGACGGTATCGGAATGGGGAAGGGAAGATGAAGAAGAGTGGGTGGGGAGGAGGGGGAGGGGAGGGGGAGAGGAAGGGATGGATGGCGTATAAAAGATTGCGAGACTGAATAATGAAATAAAAGATTGCGGGACTGAATAATGAGATACAACGGCTCTCTCTCTCTCTCTCTCTCTCTCTCTCTCTCTCTCTCTCTCTCTCTCTATCTAGTAGCCAAATCCCGATAAAAAGATTGCACCATTCCTACCACCTCTCCACCATTTCCCGTCTCCCTTCAACCCTCCCTCCCCCCCTTCAACCTTCCCCTTCAACCTTCCCTCCCTTTCAACCTTCTCCTCTCCTTCAACCCCCCTCCCCCTTCAACCTTCCCATCTCCTTTAACCCCTCTCCCCTTCAATTTCCCTTTCCACCTTCAACCCTCCTCTCTCTCTCTCCCCTTCAACCCTCCCATTCCCCTTCAACCCTCCTCTCCCCTTAAACCCTCTACTACCCCCTCCCCTCTCCTCCCCTTCAACGCTCCCCCTCCCCTTCAACCTTCCCCTCTCCTTTCAACCTTCCCTTTCCCCTTTCAACCTCCATTCTCCCCTCTCCCCTTCAACCCTCCCTCCCCCACTTCAATCCTCCCCTCTCCCCTCCAACCCTCCCTCTCCCCTTCAACCCCTCCTCTCTCCCTTCAACCTCTGCCCCCTCAACCCTCCCCTCCCCTTCAGCTCCCCTCTCCCCTTCAGCCTCCCCTCTCCCCTTCAGCCCTTCTCTCCCCTTTAACCCCCTTTCAACCCACCCCTCTCCCCTTTAACCCTCCCTTCTCCCCTTCAACCCTTTCTCTCCCCTTCAACCCTCCCCTCTCCTCCTCCAATCCCCCTCTTCCCTTCATCCCCCTCTCCTCCTCCAACCCCCTCTCCCCCTTCAACCTCCCATTTCCCCTTCAACCCTCCCTCCCCTCAACCCTCTCTCCCTTTCCAACCCTCTCCTCTCGCCCTCCAACCCTCCCTCTCCCCTCCAGCCCCTACCCTCTCCCCTTCAACCCCTTCTCTCCCTTCAACCTTACCCTCTTCCTTCAACCCCTCCCTCCCCTCCAATCCTCCCTCACCCCTTCAACTTCTCCTCTCCCCTTCAACCCTTTACTCTCCCATTCAACCCTCCCTCTCCCCTCCAACCCTCCCCTCTCCCTTTAACCTTTATTCTCCCCTTCAACCCTCCTTTCCCCTCCAATCCTCCCCTCTCCCTTCAACCCTCCTCTCTTCCCTTCAACGCTCCCCTCTCCCCCTCCAACCCTACCCTCTCCCCCTTCAACCCTCCCCTCTCCCCTTCAACCCTTTACTCTTCCCTTTTTCCAGCTTAAATTATTTCAAACTGTGAGTTGGTAACATTGAATGAAATTATTGATGAGAAAAGTTAACGACAGATAAAGAGAATGAAAGATAAAGATTAAGAGAGAGAGAGAGATTAGAAAGATAGAGACACAAGGTGACGGACAGAAAGAGAGAGATGGAAAGTAATGGTGAAACACTGAGACAAAGAATGAGAGACAGTAAAACAGACACACAGAGAAACTGAGAAAGAGGCAGACAAATAGAAATGTTGAGAGAGAGAGAGAGAGAGAGAGAGAGAGACCGTGAAGAATCAGAGTTTTATGGGCAACTATTGACGGATCTCTCATCGAGGAGATGGAGAGACAAACGCCACGACGCTCTGTTAATGTAAAGACAGTGGGCAGGAGAGATCAAGTGCGATAGAGGGAGGGAGAGAGATAGTGTCGTAGAGGGAGGGAAAACACACACACACACACACACGCACACACACACACACACACACACACACACACACACACACACACACACACACACACACACAATTGCCACTTCACTCATCAGAAACATACTAATGAGTTGGTTGTGAATGTTTAATGAGTTAAGTTGTCATCATTATAAGTTATAATTCACTCAGTACATTTACTCGCTGATCGACAGAAGGTAACACAAATAACAACACATTATTAGCCATAAGTTGTGTGAGTTGTGTTGTTCCCTAAAATATCTTCTCGCACATTCATAGATACAATAATAATCTCCCTCAGAATGTCTCCAAATGTCTCTTTATTATTATCTATCGAATGAGACGACACAATTAAATTTGGCCATTAGTATAATTTTTTTTTCTCTTCTTTCTCTGTCTTGTAATTGGTGTTTGGTCCTCGGGTCAAGCTATGGTCCGATTATCCTAGGTTAGCCTTGTTGTTATTTGTGATCCTTTTGTTGTTCTTTCTGTTTTTGTTTTGTTTTTGATGTTACTTATGGTGTTGTTGTAGTTGTGATAACACTGTTCTTCAATAGCTGAGGCTATTGATATCACCTGGACCATTAATCTGTACATTTGTTACCCAAGAAGAAATAATTATCAGACAGAACTTTTGGAGAAGCTCATTAGAGCTTTCTTAATACAAGATTTTAGATACCTGTTTTGCCTCTTCATCCTTTGATCGTCTCACTGAGCTCTGATGAGTACTAGAAACCTCGTGGATAACGTTTAAAAATCTATTTAAGAAAGTCGTGTCGGGATTCAAAAACGCTCTCTACGGCAATGATGTCTCTTAACTGCGGGTCTACATTACATGAGTTTGAGAGTAAGATTTGCTTTTGTTATTTTTTTGTACGACTAATTAAGTAATAAAGTGAAGATTGACTCGTTACGAAAGTAAGATTCTCTGTGTCACTTGGTTTCCTAGGTGTTGTCAGACGAACTTTTCTAATTGAGAAGGACTACATGTAGGTCAGGGGCAATTTGGGTCATTATGTTATACGCTAGTGTGTGTGTGTGTGTGTGTGTGTGTGTGTGTGTGTGTGTGTGTGTGTGTGTGTGTGTGTGTGTGTAATAATCTTGTTTCTCGCTGTCACCGTCATCAGTAGTGAGCTCCTGTCAGTGTTAACTTCCAACTATCTCTCCGTCATCACTATCCTCCATGTTTCTACTAACACAGTCACTCCCTTGGAATCCCACTACCCGCTGTCACCCTCCTCTATAACATCTGCCACCCTCCTCCATAACATCTGTCACCCTCCTCCATAGCATCTGTCACCCTCCTCCATAACATCTGCCACCCTCCTCCATAACATTGTCCCCTCCTTCATAACATCTGTCACCCTCCTCCATAGCATCCCCTCCTCCATAACTGCCACCCTCCTCCATAACATCTGTCACCCTCCTCCTAACATCTGTCACCCTCCACCCATAACATGTCACCCTCCTCCATAACATCTGTCACTCTCCTCCATAACATCTGCCACCCTCCTCCATAACATCTGCCACCTCCTCCTCCCATCTGTCACCCTCCTCCATAACTCTCTCCTCCATAACACACCTCTCCACCCTCCTCCATAACATGTCACCCTCCTCCATAACATGTCACCCTCCTCCATGACATCCTCCCTCCATAACACATCTGCCACCTCCCATAGCATCTTCACCTCCTCCATAACATCTGCCACCCTCCTCCATAACATCTGCCACCTCCTCCATAGCATCTGTCACCCCCTCCATAACATCTGTCACTCTCCATAACATCTGCCACTCCTCCATCTGCCATCCAACATCTGTCACCCTCCTCCATAACATCTGTCACCCTCCTCCATAACATGTCACCCTCCTCACCTAACCTGTCACCCTCCTCCAACATCTGTCACCCCTCCTCCATAACATCTGCCACCTCCACAACATGTCACCCTCCTCCATACATCTGCCACCCTCCTCCATAACATGTCACCCTCCTCCATAACATCTGCCACCCTCCTCCATAACATGTCACCCCTCCTCCATGACATCTGTCACCCTCCTCCATAACATGTCACATACATGTCACCCTCCTCCATGACATCTGTCACCCTCCTCCACATGTCACCATCTGTCCTCCATAACATGTCACCCTCCTCCATAACATCCCTCCTCCATCATCCCTCTCCTCCATGACATCTGTCACCCTCCTCCATGACATCTGTCACCCTCCTCCATAACATGTCACCTCCTCCATGACATCTCTGTCACCCTCCTCCATGACATCTGCCACCCCTCCTCCATAACATGTCACCCTCCTCCATGACAGATGTCACATAACATGTCACCCTCCTCCATGACATCTGTCACCCTCCTCCATAACATGTCACCCTCCACCATAACATATGTCACCCTCCTCCATAACATGTCACCCTCCTCCATGACATCTGTCCCTCCACCATAACATATGTCACCCTCCTCCATAACATCTGCCACCCCTCCTCCATAACATCTGCCACCCTCCTCCATAACATCTGCCACCCTCCTCCATAACATCTGCCACCCTCCTCCATAACCACCCTCCACCATAACATCTGTCACCTCCTCCATAACATCTGCCACCTCCTCCATAACATCCACCTCACCCTCTCCTCCATAACATCTGCCACCCTCCTCCATAACCATCTGCCACCCTCCTCCATAACATCTGTCACCTTCCTCCATAACATCTGCCACCATCCTCCATAACATCTGCCACCTTCCTCCATCATCTGCCACCTTCCTCCATAACATCTGCCACCATCCTCCATAACATCTGCCACCCTCCTCCATAACTCTGCCACCTCCTCCATAACATCTGTCACCTTCCTCCATACATCTCTCCTCCATAACATCTGCCACCCTCCTCCATAACATCTGCCACCCTCCTCCATAACCTCTGCCACCCTCCTCCATAACATCTGTCACCTTCTCCACCAACATCTGCCACCATCCTCCATGCATCCCCACCTCCTCCATAACATCTTCCTCCATAACATCTGCCACCTCCTCCATAACCTCTGCCACCATCCTCCATAACATCTGCCACCTCCTCCATCTGCCCCATCTGCCACCTCCCTAACATCTGCCACCCACCCTCCTCCATAACATCTGCCACCCTCCTCCACCAACATCTAGCCACCCCCTCCACCAACCACCTCCTCCATAACCATCTGCCACCCCTCCTCCACAACATCTGCCACCCTCCTCCATAACATCTGTCACCCCTCCATAACATCCACCTCCTCCATAACATCTGTCACCCTCCTCCATAACATCTGCCACCCCTCCCTCCATAACATCTGCCACCCTCATTCATAGCCCTTGTCACCCTCCTCCATAATCTCTGCCACCTTTCCCCATAACCTCTGCCACCCTCCCACATGACCCCTGTCACCCTGCACCATAAACCCTGCCACCCTTCTCCATAACATCTGCCACCTCCCTTAACCCCTGCCACCTTCCCCCCTAACCCCTGCCGCTCTCCTGTATGTATCATCTTCTAGAGTTCGTCGCTTCACAATAAACAACAAAGGTCCCACAGCTGCGTCTTCCCTCAGCACTGTTACTTTAAGTTATTTAGATCACGCCTTCGCTCCCCCTCCCCCCCCCCCCCCTCCCTCCCCCACCGCCTCCTCTGTTCATAATAACTCCAGCCGTTGCTTCTTTGAACCTTCCTTCCGTCCACATTCAGCACTATCATCCCAAACCTAACCTAACCTCCACTCTTCTGGCATTCTTACCCACTTGCATATATCAATTTTCTACTCTTCCAACTCACTAGCGGCCAGTGTCATCATCACCTCTATCTCGCCTCAATACCTCCTCCACTTCCCTCCTCACTACCTTCTCCACTTCCCTCCTCACTACCTCCTCCACTTCCCTCTTCACTACCTCCTCCACTTCCCTCACTACCACCTCCATTTCCCTCCTCACTACCTCCCTCCACTTCCCCCCCCCTCATTATTTACTCATCTCTTCAGCTGCAGTTATTGACGGTCTCTCATTGCGTCTCCCAACACCTTACCCGATGCCCTTCATTCGCCTCTCCAGTGCATCCTTTCCTAACTGACCTCGTCTCTGCTGCTAACTCGGCTGAGGAATATTCTCTTTCTATATCCTTCATCATTAACAACTCCTCCTCCCACTTTTTATCTCATGCTACTCTCATTTCTCTTCATACTTTTGTTGCTACCTATTATCCATTACTCCTGCTCTCTATCCTCTTCCACGGCCGTTGCCACTTCGTCTCTCTATCATAACTGTTATTTGTTCATGAGCCTCAACTTGAGCCACATGTCCTCCTAGACTGCACCGAGTAATGCTCTCAAGTCTCTACACCTCTCATCCGTGTACTTGTTTACCCTATCCACCGTCCATTACCATTACTTTATCTCCATCACTATTGAGCTTTGTTTATTTTATGCGTCAGTCTTGTTTCAGACACTAAGAATTTGTGGTATGTATTGCCCCGGTTTACGTCCTCTTTCCCCCGGTGTGTGATCTTACGTGACTCTCTCTAGTAAAATTCAATTCACCAACCATTGAGGATCTGGCCCACATCTGCCCACAACACATCCTACTACACATTTCCCTAAACCTTTTTAATCTAAGTGTTCTTCGCCGCCCACATCGTGTGGTTACCCGGGGGGGAGGGAGGGGGGTGGCTCCTGACAGCGACAACAAGACAAGATTTTGGTCTAAAGACAGGTTAAGTGAGGGTCTTGGGTGAGGGTTAGTGTTTGGGGTGACGGGTGTCTTGGGTGATGGGGTGTTTGTGGTGCCTAGGGTGTTTGGGGTGACGGGTGTCTTGGGTGATGGGGTGTTTGTAGTGCCTGGGGTGTTTGGGGTGGCGGGTGTCTTGGGTGATGGGGTGCTTTGGGTGAGGGTTAGAGTCTGGGGTGACGGGGTGGTGTCTGGGGTGACGGGGCGTCTGGGATGATGGGGCTGTTTGGGGTGATGGGGTGTCTGGGATGACGGGATGTTTGGGATGACGGGGTGTCTAGGGTGACGGGGTGTCTAGGATGATGGGATGTCGGGGTGATAGGGTGTCTGGGGTGACGGGGATGTATGGAGTGAGAGGGTGTCTGGGATAATGGGGTGCTTTGGGTGAGAGAACGAGACTCCCTTGTGGTGGGAGGGAGTATGGGGCAAGGATAAAATACTACTGTTGGGTATTGGGTGTGGTGAAGGGAAGAAAGAGAGAAACACAGGTGTAATGATTATGTTGCCTGACGCACCTGGACCCCCCCGATGTCAGTTCCAACACCCGGGTAGGTCCTTCTTCACTCACCCATTTACCCCCTCTCGAATTTACAGTACGCTCTCTGTCGGCGGTGTTGACGCTATTCTCACACTCAGGTCAGATTTTGGAAGTTTATACGAAATTCTAAGTACAAACACGAAGTAATGTTAAAAGGGAAGTTTTTTTTTCTGTGAGAGTGTGAGAGTCAGCCAGGAGGAAGGTAAAACACAGATAGCTTGTCTCAGTTGTTTGAGGCAGGTTTACCCTATTTCTTAACGACACGCGAGTTCAGAGGTACGGCCAGTTGTAAGTCTGTGTTAGGCAATCCAATTCTCACCTTTCCTGTCTTGCTGACAAAGTGTTTTACCGCGTGAGTGAGTTCTTGGCTGAGCTATACAACTCAATTCCCTTCTTTCCTGACTCACTCACTCACTCACTGGTTGCCTATCTGAACGACTGACCGAATACTTAATTCTGTCTTTGTTTTCCCGAGGTATTTTTTCTTCTTGTTTTTAATCTGCTACATCTCGTGACACACGCTGTCAAGTCCCGCTAATTCATTCATAGTCATCTTCGTTAAGTTCTTCCAACGTTGACTGTTATTCCTGCATTTATTTGGTTAATGATATGACATCGGGAGGCGGTGTACACTACAGTGCTTATTTCTATGTATATCTGTGCCTCAGCAAGGTAATGACATCGTGTTTACAGTATTGGTAGAGGTGAGGAGCCACGAGGCGACATAAACACCCTCACATGAATGACGTCTAATGGAAGTTTTTATTTGAAGGGATTGGCTGATATGTGATAGCCTCATAACACCACGGGATTAATTACACGTTTGATTAAGTAAGTGTGTGTTTATGATTCTCTTAACTAATTGGGTGAAGGTGGTGATTAACAAGGACAAATGCTAATTGCTTGGTGCACATTACAGGATGTCAACATATCGTACTCAATACTGTTTACAATAATTTAAGTGTTTAGATTAAAATAAAATTTTTACTTTATATTTATTGTTTAAGAATTGTGAAATGTTATTATTTTTCTAGAAAAATACGCAATAACACTTTTGTTTTGAACACACCGTAAAGGAAGGCCCCCCCCCCCCCGCACTTCCCATGTTCAGTGACATTAGATAAAAAGGAATTTGAGATCACTTGAGAAATATTCATCCGGTTTATTTCGCCTGTTGATTAAATGATCTAACACTACCTAGCATAACGTAACGTAACGTAGCGTAACGTAACTTAACGTAAAGCAACCTATCCTGACCAAACCTAACTGCAGGTGGCAGTAAGTGGTGATGACGAGGATGGTGCATTAGTCCCCTCCCCACATGGGGAGGGGACTAGAAAAGGTGCCCTAAACATAGCGTGCCTAAAAACCCAACCTGACTGGGCAACCGCACCCAGTACGGTCATCCTTATACGGTCGAAAACACAATGAAAATCACAGATCCAAACAAAAACAAACTGTACAACCACTAATGGTCGCTGCATGGAATGTCAGGACCCTTCTGGATACTGGCACAAATGAGCGTCCTGAAAGAAAAGCCACCCTTGTGGCAAAAGAGTTGGCTTGGTATAACATCGACATAGCGGCCATTAGTGAGTCACGGTTTCCAGACGAGGGTCAACTCACAAAACGGGGGTATGAATACACCTTCTTCTGGAAGGGTAAGCCAGCTGCGGAGAGAAACTGCTTTTATGGAGTTGGCTTTGCCATCCGCCAACGCATCCTACACAGGCTAACTGAAATGCCTATTGGGATCAACGAGCGGCTCATTACCCTCCGAGTCCCACTGAATCACTCACGTTATGCCTTTTTCATCGGTGCATACGCCCCAACACTGAATGCAGAGGATGGCATCAAGGAGGCCTTTTACGCCGACCTCGACAGAGTGCTAACCTCTATACCCAGAGAAGATAAGGTTGTTCTCCTTGATGACTTCAATGCCAGAGTTGGTAGAGATGCTGACTTTTGGCAGGGAACCATAGGGAGAAATGGACTAAGCAAGTGTAATCCCAAGGGCCTACTCCTCCTCAGCAAGTGTGCTGCACACAACCTCACTAACACCATACCTTGCTTAGGCAGGCCGACAAGTTCAAGAGTTCGTGGCAACACCTACGATCCAAAGACTGGCATCTCATTGATTACATCATTGTCAGAGAAGAGATCGCCAAGATGTCCTTATTACCCGTGCCATGCGTGACTCAGACCACTGCGACACTGATCATCGGCTCGTCAGAGCCAAGCTCTCACTTCACGTCGCCCCAAACCGGCGAAGGCAGCAAACCTCTAGAAGAGGTTTTAACACTAAGTGTCTGGAGGATCCAGCTGTAGCACATGCTTTCAGAAAGCATCTAGAACATGGGCTGATAAACAACCTGACAACGATCAACCCAAATCCCCATGCCGAATGTAATAGTCTCAATACGATCTTGACAAAAACCTGTAGAGAGACCCTCGGCCAGATCGAAAAAAATACACCAGGGCAGGTTTGATGAAAATGATCCGGTAATCAATTAACTCATCAATGATAAACGTGTTGCTTTAACTGACCGATAGAACAACCCTCAATCTCTGACCAAAGCTGATACCTTCCGCAAGAAGAAAGCTGTGGCCCAGCGGAGACTTCGCAATCTAAGATTGCGAAGCACAAAAATTTGCAGATCAGCACAAGGTGCGTGAATTTTTCAATTCCACCAAAATATTTTATGGGCCAATCTTTCGTGGCGCATCTCCCATCTACTCACCGACGGTAACTCCATCATTAAATACGATAAAGGCCTCATTCAGTGCTGGAAAAAGTACTACCATTCACTGCTCAACCGAAACACCGATGTGGATGTCCTGACTTCCCAGCAGCTCTCTCAGTATCCAGAACTGTGGACAAGCTAGCTACTGCCATCAAACAGATGAAAAATAACAAAGCCTCAGGGCCTGATGGAATCCCAGCCGAGGACATATAAAGCACGAGGATCTCTGCTTACCAGCCTTCTCCACTCTCCCCTGGAGAATAAATGGGAAAATGAGGAAATCCCCCAAGCTCTTAAAGACGCCTCCATCGTCAATATTTATATGAACAAGGGAGACAGGCCAAACTGGGGCAACTACCGTTGAATCTCGCTTCTGTTCGTAGCTGCCAAGATTTTTGCCCAAGTTCTCCTAAACAGACTTCTTCCTGAGGCGGAGAACTTGCTTCCAGAATCTCAATATGGCTTCAGACCATCATGTGGCACCACTGACATGATCTTTGCTGCCCGCCAGATATAGGAAAGGGGCAGAGAATAGCATCGGGACCTGTACATGGCTTTCATTGACTTAACCAAGGCCTTTGACTCGGTCAAAAGGGAAGAACTGTGGTGGACCCTCAGCTGTTTTGGCTGCCCCTAAAATTCATCACCATTGTGAGGCAACTCCACGATGGCATCAACGGCAGTGTCCTGCACAATGGCACCCAGTCTGAGTTTTCCCCATCCAAACTGGGCTTAAACAAGGGTGTGTACAGGCACCAACTCTCTTTTCCATTTTCTTGGTTGCCTTCCTCACTTGTGCCAGTGCCAATTTAGCCGGCGGGGTGGACATCGAGTACCGGATAAAGGGGGGTCTATTAAATATAAGACGACTTCAGGCAAGAACAAAGGTGTCGGCAGCTTCCATTACTGAACTTCAGTATGCAGACAACCTCACTCTTGTCGCTCACACTGAACACGACCTACAGGAGATCCTGAATACCTACACAGATGCGTATGCACACTTCGGCCTTGAAGTGAATGTACGTAAGACTCAGATTCTCTTTCAACCTGCCCCTTGTTCAGACACACCTCCACCATCCACCCATCTTAGCGGTACTACACTCTCTAATGTTACCCACTTTCGGAATCTCGGTTCCCGCATGTCCACCACCGCGAACATCAATGAAGAGATTCAACATCGGGGCAGATGTGCATCTCAAGCCTTTGGCAGACTCCGAAACCAGTCTTCAGCTGTAAGGAGCTGAAATTATCTACAAAGTTACACATATATCGAGCAGTAGTCCTCCCCACCCTGCTATATGGCATCGAGATATCGGTTACATACAGGAGGCACCTCAAAGCACTTGAAAACTTCCATCAACGTAGTATATGTTCCACCCTTCGAGTTCGCTGGGAAGACAAGTGAACAAATGCCAGCATCCTTGCTGACACCAACTGTAGGAGCATCGAGGCTCCCATTATCCATGAACAACTACGCTGGACTGGCCATGATACCTGCATGGACGACAGAAGTAAACGTAATGCCGGCGGGCAACTGAAAAGGTATAAGGATAATCTTAAGACAAACCTGAAAAATTACCAAATCGACCCCCTTACCTGGTAGTCGAGTACTCCACATGGTAACTCTTGAAGGAGCACCACACGACAAGGTGTCAATTCTTTCGACTTATCCCGATTGCAAACTGAGGCAGACAAGCGCTAACGCCGGAAAGACACTGCCACCGCCCCTCCCGCACTCGCTGTAGCCCTCCACATGCGCAACATCTGTGAACAACTCTGCGGGTCCCGTATCGGCCTCTTTAATCACCTCAAAACTCACCAATAAAGGTGACATCTCTAATAACTCATATCATTGTATCATATCTGGATGATCTTCATACTCGATTCCGAGTGATAGGAAAGTAGTAGTGTGCACAGGGTGGTGAAATGCGTATTGTGTGGCAGCTTTATGTTTGTGTTAAGGTACAAGCACTGTTTGCTTCCTCTCGCTTTCAGCTACCACCACTGGCTAGCCACTGCCAACACAAAGCCTCTTCACCATCAAGACTCTTTCTGTGCCTCCTTGTGGCAACACACAGTAACTGGGTGCCTCTTGGAACCAAGCTAGATAAGCAGGGAATCTTGGAGCTGCAGTAGGCCCCAGAGGGACTGCACATAGGCCCACTGGCATGTGGATACGACCTGGCGCCTAACAACCACTGCCCCGCTCCCTTGTGGATTAACCTTGGTAAGTATAAGGATGCGGGAGTAAACCCCAAACGAAAAATCTGCGGTGGAGCCCTGGAACAGGCAGACATGCTTAGAGAGTTCAAGTATGACCCCAACGGCGGTATAGGCGGAAGAGGTTGTTGCAACATTTGCACCACTGGATCAGGAAAAGGGAGAGTCAAGATGTGTGGTTGCAGCCTGCGTTCCTGCCCCACCACACCACATAAATCAACTCACTCGCAGCCATCGTCTAGCTCATCATACTTCTCCTCATCACCAAAACTCCTTTACCCCCAAAAGTCTTATGGCGACGGACGAGTGGCGACGGGGACACGTAGAGATGACTGCCGGGAGTCTCTATTCACAACTCTGCACCCGGGCGGCATAGATAAGATGGTCGTTTGTGCATTGAGATCTAGGCAACGATGCAATCCGGTCCTGTCTGTGCGATTGAGCAGCCCTTTCGAGAAGCCACTCTGCTCACCCCACTTGGGGAGGGGGCTAGAAAAGGTGACCTAAATGTCGTCTGCCTAAAAAACCAGCCTACCTGGGCAACTGCACCCAGTAAGGTCATCCTTATGCGGTCGAAAACACAATCATAATCATAGATCAAAGCAAAAACAAACTATACAACCTCTTATGGTCGCTGCATGGAATGTCAGGAGCCATCTTTATACTGGCACAAATGAGCCAACTTAAAGAAGAACTGCTCTTGTGGCAAAAGAGCTGTCTAGGTATAACATCGACAAGGTAGCCATTAGTGAGTCACGGCTCCCAGACGAGCGTCAACTCACAGAACGGGGGTCTGGCTATTCTTTCTTTTTGAAGAATAAGCCTGCTGCGGAGAGAAATCCGTATTTATGAAGTTGGCTTTGCCATACGCCAATCTACCCTACATAGGGTAACTGAAATGCCTGTTGTGATCAACGAGCACCTCATGACTCACGCAATGCCTTCTTCATCAATACATCCGCCCCAAAACTGGATGCAGAGGAGGACATCAAGGAGACCTTTTACGCTGACCTTAACTGAGTGCTTACTCGTGCCAGTGCCAATTTAGCCGGAGGGAGGGGTGGGCATCCATTCCCGGATAAAGGGACTTTTCAACATAAGACGACTCCAGGCTGGAACGAAGGTGTCGGCAGCTTCCATTACTGAACTTCAGTATACAGACGACCTCACACTCGTTGCTTATTCTGAACGCAACCTACAGGAGATCATGAACACCTACGTAGATGCGTATGCACACTTCGTCCTTGAGGTGAATGTACATAAATCTCAGATTCTCTTTCAGCCTGCCCCTGGTTCAACCACACCTCCACCATTCAACCACCTTCACGGTAATACCCCCTCTCTTGTTGCCCACTTTTAGCGTCTCGGCTCCCATCTGTCCATCACCGCGGATATCGATGAAGAGATTCAACATTGGATCAGATGTGCATCTCAAGCCTTTGGCAGACTCCATACCAGGGTCTTCAGCTGTAGGAGGCTAAAATTTTCTAGAAATTTGCACGTATATCGAGCAGTGGTCTTCCCCACCCTGTTATATGGCAACGATACATATGTCACATACAGAAGGCACCTCAAGGCACTTGAAAACTTTCACCAACGTAATCTACGTTCCCATTCGCTGGGAAGACAAGAGAACAATTGTCAGTATTCTCGCTGGCACCAAGTGTAGGCACATTGAGGCTCCTATTATCCACGAATAACTACGCTGGACTGGCTATGTTACCCGCATGGGCGACAGTAGACTGCCAAAGCAGCTACTTTACAATCACCTAATGAATGGTAAACGTAACGCTGGCGGACAACGGAAAAGGTAGAGAGATAATCTTAAGACATACCTGAAAAACTGTCAAATTGATCCTCTTACCTGGGAGACGATTACTCCACACCTTAATGCTTGGAGGAACACCGCTCGATGTGTCAATTTCTTCGAATTACCCTGACTGCATACCAAGGCAGACAAGCGCCAGCGCTGGAAAGATGTTGCCCCAACACCTCCAGCACTAGATGAAGTCGTCCAGACATGCCACATCTTTGGAAGACCCTGCCGACCCCGTATCGGCCTTTCGAATCACCCCAGCGCTCAGTATCGAAGGTGACATCCTTAATAATTGGATGATCGACATACTCGATTCCGAGTGACAGCAAAGTAGTAGTAGTAGTAGTAGTAGTAGTGGTGTGTGTGTGTGTGTGTGTGTGTGTGTGTGTCTGTCTGTCTGTCTGTCTGTCTGTCTGTCTATCTGTCTATCTGTCCGCCTGTCAGTATTTTTTCTGTGTCTGTATGTGTCTGTGTGTAAGAATGAGATTATAGCGAATTAATCAGTGTCATGCTAAATTTGAACCGCTGAAATTAATCGTATTCAAATATTCAACTGTGTTGTAAAGACATATAGTCTACCTCAGTAACACACCTGAATATTGTGCGTCTTGAAGTTTATAGATTCAAAGTGGACATGGCATTCAGTTTTAGGCGTATCAACACACTATAAACTCATTCTTACACACATACACACACACGCGGGTCTCCCCAAAATATAGTGCCAACTTGGAACACTTAACTATGTCCTCTGGTTGGTCCTGAGCGAAGGTCTCCAGGGAGAATAATTTTAACGCATTTGCAATTTTATTTTAGATGTTGAATTTTTTGTTTTATTATAAGTCAGATTGTCATTGGTATTCTTATATGGATAATTATGAGGGAAATGGGACGGACGCGGATTATTTTGTTCTGTGGGGCTGATTTACCAGTTTTAAATAACAAACTGCAATGTACAAGGGTACTTATAACCAAGGACGTGTTCCCTGGCTCCCTTCATTTAATATATTTTTAATGGATAGCAAAACGAAAACAATAGCGCGCTATTTTGTTTACTGATGATATAACTTACTTCGACTGCACCTGAGGCGGGATTCTCAAACACTAGGGCATTGTTTTTGTTTTTGTTGTTGTGTATTTAACAAGTCGACGGCTTCATGACCACCATGATTGTGGTGAGGAGGCCGTCGACTCGTTGAATATCTTGAAATATAACTGTTTGAGTATAACGAGATTTTTTTTTTTTACTTGTTAAGTAAGAGGTGTGCAGTAACCGAGTGGAAACATCAGTCACCTCCTGTCCGTTTCATCTCTGGTTCATGACCAAGACACCGGCAGTTCACTCAGCTATGCATCGGTGCCTAATTTTACGATTGGGGAAAGTGAAGGTGGTCAAGTGCAATGACGGCCACACTGCTTTCTTGTTTATCTAAAAATTATATAGCTTACGGTGTGTTGTATCCCGACTGCCCTTAATGTGCCGTCAGGACTACGGCACCAAACTTTTTTGCTATAGTTTTAACCGTGTAGAGGCGTGTTATTTCCTCTCCCACCCTGACATCGAGGGCAGACGTTCATGGCCTCTGACACGGTAATAAATTGCAAGGCGAGAGGTTGGTCCGTAGGGGGTCTCGTCTTCTATGATAAGATCTTGAGATTCTTGCGAGACATGACATGAAAGCTACATCCCACACCCTCGAAAGAACTCGGTGTTTCGGGCTGCGTTTTCAATTTCACGGTAAGCTGGTTTAAAGTCATAGGTGAAGTATCGGATACGTCCTGAACGTGTGATATGTTTACGGTGGTTTTCCTGTCCTAATTAAGAATTTGTCCTGTGATGGCTTTCTTGTGGTCTCCCACCCGCCTGTGTCTTGTAACAATCTTGTAGTAACTAATATTTTGTTTCTAATGTTTCTTTGATTACAGTTTGGTTATTTTGAAGTATAACTTCTTACCAGTAATAATAGTTTCTTTTTTTCGGTATTTTCACTGTTAACCCAGTGGTGTATCCAGGAAAACAAGACTTTAAATTTATTTCAAAAGCGACAAGTCGTTCGTTGTTTGTGTGTGCTCGGTGATTTAAAATAATATTCATTTGACCTACGATTTCAGCAATAATATACAACAGCTGCAAGAGCTCATAGTTCGCTTCTACTAAAATAAGACTTATGTCAGTAATGATTTATCTCAAACAGTCCAAGTATCTGTAAGCAGGCGGACCGCGGCGCCGCCATCTTATCGCTTCCCGAGTCAATTATTTTTTTCTTGTCCTTGTTCCGATACCGGATGTGTTTTCTATGTATTGAACGATTTAGTGAAAGTGTGGAAGGAAGCAAACCACTGACGAACGTGAGATATTGAAGGTAATGAAAAATATCTCGTTTAATAATTATCATCTACGTTTACCTGTGAGTCATCTTATTTATGGTCACTTGTTAACACAGTTCTCTCCACAACGTCAGGATCTACTGCCAAAAACTATGTGTAAAATAT
Organism: Homarus americanus; assembly: GCF_018991925.1. Taxonomy (NCBI): domain Eukaryota; kingdom Metazoa; phylum Arthropoda; class Malacostraca; order Decapoda; family Nephropidae; genus Homarus; species Homarus americanus. The sequence goes on from NW_024737097.1 coordinate 5,888,858, forward strand.
GCAAAGTCCTTTAAGATTTTCGTATATTTCACAGAAAAAAAAATAAACAAATAAATAAATAAATATATATATATATATATATATATATATATATATATATATATATATATATATATATATATATATATATATATATATATATATATATATATATATATATATATATATATATAAATATATATATATATATATATTATATATATATATATATATATATATATATATATATATATATATATATATATATATATATATATATATATATATATATATATATATATATATAAAAGGGGAGGATTCAGTTGTCTCTAAAAAGAAATATCATTTAGGGACTCAGTTATGGAAGGAACAACAGAAATGGCACATAAAACCGAACAACGGAGTTGGGTTCTTTTTTTTTTGCAGATAAAATGATTTACAGGAGTTTTTATCTCAATAAAAACACCACCCAAACATTAGCTTCCACACACATCAAACAACAAACAGAATGATTCTTGCCACACTCCCCACAACGACTAACAGCTGTAACAAAAAATATATCAGTCTCAGCTCGACTGTTGCGCCAAAATGTGAAGATTTTTTTTTTCTCGATAAAGTGTTCCGAGTAAAGGAAATAAAGGCCAGCGTGCTTTTATGTTTACATTTTGTTCTGTGCGGAATAAGTTTTGTTGTTGATTAAGTTGTTATTGGAGCGGCTGTTGGTCTCGTAGTAATTTTGAGACTTTAATTTGTTTTTTAATGTTAGTCGATGGACCGCTTGTCCCTAGACTTTTAACTTATTAAGCGTTTTCTGCTAACATATGGTTTATTGGGCAGTTTTTGCTCTTATTTGTTCATCTTGTTTTATCAGACGTTAATGATGACTTATCTTACTTCAGTGGTAGTAAATTACTTGAACTGGTTTAGTTAATAATTAGATATACCCTTCTACATTATCTCACAGCTTTTTCGAGGTCATTAGATTTCCTCTAAGATGCATAGTTTGAAGGAACCAATCAGAAGCGTTGTCACATCTCCAGTTAACTCTTTGGGTATATGGCGCAGCTTAAATCATGCGTGATGTTAGATAGGGTTAATTATACATTATTTTGATGTTATTATGTATTACTGCGCATCAACAACTAATATCTTTAAGTGGCTGTATTTAAGGTGAGAAATACACTAATGATCAACACTTAAAGACTAAGAGATATAACTCTACGTTTAAACTTCATTATATAGTCTTGAAGAGCAGAAATACATGAAAACTTCAAAATAAACGTAATTGAAGCACAAGAATACATTATAACATCAAAATAAACGTAAATGAAGCACGGTAATACACTATAACATCGAAATAAACGTAATTGAGTCACAGGAATACATTATAACAAAATAAACGTAATCGAAGCACAGGAATACAGTATAACATCAGAATAAACGTAACTGAAGTAAAGTAATACATTATAACATCAAAATGAAAGAGAGCAATAATGAACTCCTGGAGTTTCTGAAGCTTTCTGCGCGCACCTCTACGAGTGAGTGAGTTAGCTTATAACCTCGACTACCTATTCCTCATCTAAGTCCTTCTTTTAAAGCTGAAGTAAGACCCACAAGAGACTGCCTCAGAAGACTATATGAGAAGAATGATAGAGGAGAAGAGAATAGAACAAGGAATGAGGAATAAGAGAAAGAATGACTGATAAGAATGATAAAGGAAAATATAATCGAATAAGGAATAAAGAATAAGAGAAAGAATGACTGATAAGAAAGATAAAGGACATTAGCATAGACAAGGAATAAAGAATGATAGAACTAATGACTGATAATAATGATAAAGAAGAGACTCGAACACGAAATATAGAATGGAAAAAAGAATGACTGATAAGAATAATAAAGATGTAGATAATAGAACAAGGAATAAAGAATAAGAGGAAGAATAGCTGATAAAATGATAAAGGAGATAAGAACGGGAAAAATAATAAAAGGTGAAAGAAAAGGTGAGGAATTTTTGTGTTTATTGTACAGTAAAGGCGCTTTTTTTACCACCTAATGTTGTATAGATATCAATCATCTATCTATCTATCGTTACCCATCCATCTCTCCACATCACTACCTCACTCATCCATCTATTTAGGTAGTAGGGCTGTGGATAGGTGGATAGGTGAGGTAGTAGTGCTGTGGATAGGTGGATATGTGATGTAGTAGGGCTGTGGCCACCTCACCATCTATTTATCCGCAACCCCACCTCCTCACCTATCCATCTATCCACAGCCCTACTACCTCACTCATCCACCTATCCACAGCACTACTACCTCACCTATCTACCTATCCACAATCCTACTACCTCACCTATCCACCTATCCACAGCCCCACTACCTCACCTATCCACCTATCCATAACCCTTCAATATCACCTATCCATATATCCACAGCCCTACTACCTTACCTATCCACCTATCAACAAACTCAGCAGAGGAGGATAGATGTAGGTTAGTAGTGAATAGTCTCCACTTTTAATTATAAAATGTAAAATTAATAGGAAAGATAATATCACGTGAAGAATAGGCCTCCCATCCTATTTCACCTGATGATCAAACACCCTATAGTGCTCCCTGGGGAGATAGGTTAGGTTATCGTTACTGTGGTTCATCTCAAGGTGAAATAAGCTGGGCTGCCAAATCTTAACGTGATCCAAAAATAAGCTTACTAATTTGTTAAAGATAACTGATATCTGACGGAGAAACGAAGACTTAATGGCCCTCGACGTCGAAACAAATATAAATTATTATCCGTAATTTTTATTGATTTTTGTTTTCAATCGTATTTAGAATACGTGTTTAAAAACTTAAGCTGTTTAAGTACAGAAATTTATGGACTATATTGTAAGTAAAAGTAAAATTAGGAACACCAAAATTTTATTGCTCGGCTCTTAAGATATCTAAAGAAGAGAGAGTCTGCAGTGTTCAAGATGTAACTTATTAAATAGTGTTATATCAATATAATTTTGCAGTCCGAGTATTTATCAGTATTGTAAATAATCGGGTTTTTATTCTTCCCTTCTCTTTCCTTCCTCCTCTTCTGAAGATTCTGAATTTTCGTTACCATCATCATATTGTTGTTCTTCATTTTGACGATCATTTACTCTTCCTGATTTTCCTACTAGTTATTTTCCTGCTTTTAGTCTTCCATTTTTCCCAATTTAAAAAAAAAAATATGTTTTTAAAAAAACAAACAATGAATCCACGTTGGGTTAGGAAGTTACAGGTGTACATGGGTCACATATGTGAATTACACGAAAGCGCTTGGGAACTTCATGTTTTCTTGTTTCCTTGTGGTTATCAGCATATACATGTATATATATATATATATATATATATATATATATATATATATATATATATATATATATATATATATATATATTCTGTTTACTACGAATATTTCTCATATATTTACTTTATAGATAATTAAGTTAGGAATCTTTTCTATCAGACAATATCATGAAACCACAGAATGTATTTAACATTACGTTAGTCTTTTAATATTGTTTTATTTTTTAACATTAATGTAAATTGAAAACATATTGTCACATGATGTCTCAAACTAACCTTACAATTTAAGAAGCTGACTGTTAATGTTGATAGACACGACAAGCTTACAAGGTATTATTTCCGAAGTGTGTTTCCGATGTCGTATGATAGCTCTTAGTATGATCAAGTCAATGGTGATAAACACATATATGTATTATACACACATATACAGTTGAATACATCCCAACACTCACACACAGAAAACCTTTAACGATTCAATTAGAGATGGCTTAACGACAAATCTTTCTCTTCCAGGTGGGTGTTTCAGGTCATCTGGTCCAGTATTAACCTCATCCCTCTCCTTTGATCACCCACTTCATCCACTAATTACCAATTAATCGTAAGTGATGAAACTCGTTCGTTTTGTGAGTAAAGTCCTCAGTCATCTTTATATATACATATATATATATATATTGGTTGTTGTTGGTTGTTGTTGTTGTTAGTTAGCATATATTAGCATGAGCATATACAGCATGGCTATTGCTGCTGTTGGCATACGGGCAAACTCACCGTAGGCGCGTGATTCAGGCAGCAGCGCCGAGGCTGAAGGGGGTTGGCAGAGCAGAGTATAGCAAGGCAGTATATATATGGCAAGGCATATATATTTGCTTGGCTTAAGGCAAGGGTGCTTGCTTGCGGCGGCGGCGGCGGCAAGGCGGCGGCAGCAGCTTGGCGCGGCGGCGGCTGGCGGCGCGGCGTAAGGCGCGTTGCTGTTTTGCGGCGGCAGCGGCGGCGGCGGCGGCGGCAGCAGCATAAGCATATTGGCGGCGTGTGTGTGTGTGCGTGTGTGTGTGTGTGTATATTCGAGAACACTCATTATATATGCTGACATGCAAATCTTATCTACAAATACAAGTGTTTGATTCGGCCCTCAGCAGCCGCCACAAGATCATTTTATCCTGGTTACAGAGTTATTCGCTAGTCCTGGTTAATCCTTTGTGCTAATTAGTATATATTTATATTGTTATGCTGTGCGATTATTAAAAATGTGTGATGATTAATATGTACATTATGTTAATCTTAACTCGCGTGATGCTGGTTATTATAATTACTATATGAGTAAGAGTGTAGGTGAGTGTGTAGACTATGATCCTGCCCGTTCAGCACCCTACAAATAGTGGTGTCCCACCCCCCCCCCTTCCTCCTCCACCAGACAGCAGTTGGTCCCCTCTGTGCCAAGCTGTTAGAACCAGGCCCTGGCACCTGGTTAGAACACGTTATTAGTTTACAAATCAGATCAGTATCCTTAAACTATATCTAGCGCTTGTGAGACTTCACTTGGATTACGCAGTTCAATTCTGGTCACCGTATTACAGAATGGATTTAGAATCCCTAAAAAGAATTCAGAGGCGGATGACAAGACTAATCCCGGGTTTTAGGAACCTTGAGTACAGAGACAGGTTAAAGCATCTTAATTTGCACTCCCTCGAGAGACGTAGAGTGAGGGGGGATATGATCGAGGTGTATAAATGGAAGTCAGGTCATTTAACAATGGTACTCAATCTATCCAACCAGGAGAGAACTCGTAATGATGGTTTTAGATTTGACAAATTTAGATTTAGGAGCGAGCTAGGCAACCATTGGTTTGAAAATAGAATAGTGGATGAAGGGAACAAGTTACCAAACATCATCATTTGACGGATATATGAGCGATAGGGGTTGGGTATAAATGGGACTGACCAGTATGGGCCAATAGGCCCGCTGCAGTTTCCTCCATTCTTATGTTCTTATGTTCTAACTGTGGTAATGAGCCAGTAAACAGCGGTGATTACTTTGATAGTCAGCAGCCTTGGACCAACACTACGCTGACTAGAACAAATAATCCCTCACATAACAACCGATTTTTTTTTAACAATGAAAGTAGAAAAAAGAGTTTAGAACATATATTGTATTTGTTCTAATTTTCATAAATGAAAAAACAAACTATTACGAATAATTTTACTAAGATTAGTAAAAACTTAAATAAAAATACTTAAAATGTACAGAAAAAGAAAAATGTATACTTTGGTCATATAATTTGCTGATGAGAGGATAATAACAGAAATGTTACTGGACAAATTTGAGGGTAGGAGGGCCAGGGGACGACAGAGACTGCGATAGATGAATAAAGTTAAAAACTGGGACCCCAGAGACATACAAAACCTTGGAGGATTGGTAAAAACAGCTCGAGAACGCTTAGAGTGGGGAGCTGTGGTCGTCAGTCTTCAGATATGAGGACGGTACTCGGATTGTCATGTAGATCCACAATGGAAACGTTGACAAGAAAAAGCTCGATAAAACAAGCTTAATGATCTTGTCCCTAATATCACCTTCAAAACTGAAGGAGAAACAAATGGATCCCTTCCATTTCTTGATATGCTTATCATGAGAAATGGACATAACTATACATTTAAGGTGTACAGAAAGCCTACACAGGGAGACAGTTTCATACATTTTTTATCGAGTCACCATGAGTCTATCAAAATGTCATATTTTTCTGCTATGTTTTTGAGATGTTTGAGAATTTGTCACCCTGAATTTATTGAAGAACACATTGCACAAAAACTTGGTTACCCTTCATTGTTTGTTGTTCGTTGCCTTAAAGGGGCTAACAAATCCCTTTATTGTACTCATACTAAACACGTTCCTACATTTAAGAATATTTTGACTACCTTATCGCAATGAATTTGTCCCGTTAGTTCAATTCTTTAAATTACTAAACATTAATGTTGTTTTTGAGTATGACTCAACTATTACTAGATTGTTAATCAAGAACAGCCCAACCTTGAATGTAAATGGAAGTGTTTACTGTATTCCAAGTAGCAATTGTAATGGAAATTATGTAGAACAGACTGGGAAAGCATTACAACTTAGAGTAAAACAGCACAAGTATAATAATTAGAACGGCATCTGAAAGCAGTGCATTTTTCGTTCATATAAGGAACAGTAATCATCCCATGGATTGGAAAAACAGTATAGAAGTGTTTAAATCAACATGTGTCCTAGAAGTACTTCTGGTTGAAGTAAGTCTGATTACGGAAATGAATTCTATAAACCTTAGTGATGGTCAGTACAAAATTGTTGATATATTACAGAAATTTATTTGTCAGTGTCCCAAGGTTAAAAATGCCTTGAAAGCATTTGAGGTAGATGTAGGGTAGATGATTAGTGGGTCTCAAGTTTTTGACCTGACTTGACCTTACTTGTTACGGCGCTCATTTTTATAAGCTCTTGTTTCGTGTGCAGTGGAGGTGGTTTGTGGATTAGTGAATCCCGTGTTATTGACCTGACCTGATGTTATGTAAGGTCACCCTTTGTATTTAAGCCTCTCTCAGTCCCTTAAATTCAGTTCGGCCTGAGAGCTAGAACTTAAATTACAAAGAATTTTAAAATACAGTATATCTGGTTGAGCCGGATACTTTTACTCTCCTAATATTTCCCCATTAACCCCCCAATATATTTATCTTCCAAAACCCATCCTCGGGGCCTTTCAAAGCACTTCCACCCTCCCACCCAGCAACAAGATATAGCCCATCATCCTTATCTGCAGGCACTGTCAAGTCAAATAAATTCAGTTGTCTCTTGTATAAAAACACCTGAACCTGCTGTGCCCCAGCGTTTCAACACATATATATATATATATATATATATATATATATATATATATATGTATATATGTGTATATATATATATATATATATATATATATATATATATATATATGTATATATGTGTATATATATATATATATATATATATATATATATGTATATATATATATATATATATATATATATATATATATATATATATATATATATATATATATATATGTATATATATATATATATATATATATCGTTCGATCCGTTTCTTATTCTGCAAAAAAATAAAAATTCTAATACAGTGAAATGTTAAGGAATTGATAAAAAAAAGAGGAGAGAGGCAAAAAAGAAAAGAAGCAATGGAAAGGTGGACGCCATTTCATCCTAAATTCTTATATTTTAGTATTAGTCATCGAAATCATCCACTTGTAGACGCAATAATGTACTGATAAAAGACGACTCTCATATCGTGTTATATTAAAAAGTAAAAAAATACAACCATTAAAACCGGCCAACTGTAATATTAATTTGGATTTATATTATTTCACTGAGTCGTCTTGTAATAACTGAAGAAGAAATGGTGAGATTACTGCCTCGTTCTACTCATTCGTGAGTTAATATTGATTTAAATAATAGTACAGCAACGACACTTTATCCTTAACTACCCAAGTCTCTGAATAATCATCCAAACCAACACTAACTGACGATTAGCAGGAGTTATATAACAGCAGGAGTTATATAACAGCAGGAGTTATATAATCTTTTGTTCAGTAATGTGCTGCTTCATACATTAAATTAAATATTGTTCGTTGACTGGAATTAAGAGTAAATACACACATACTCTCCCTCGGTAGGTGTACTGTACGAATGTCTGTATTTATGTGCTTCAGAAAGTAAAGGCTTTATTCATTTGTTAAATGTTGACCTCTGATTCTCCCTTCATTTTGTGGCATCCTCTCATTATTTCTGCTGTTATAGACGTAATATGTTGACGAAAATATGCCAGAGTTTCTACACATCTCTTGTATTCATTGCCCTGCCTGCAGCTACGGGGCAAGGTAATGTTTTACGTCCTGTTTATCCGCGTGTCACAAAATAACTCGAGAAGGCGTCTGTGGGTCAGTATCAAACCTGGTAGATTTGATCAATCTTCAATATGTGACGAGCTCCACATGACAAACTTTTGGTTTATATCTCACCAATGTCAACGAAGTGTTACCATGGTAAGGCCTCGTGTTATGAACCGATGTTTGTTGGGTGTTAAAGGAAATAATTTGTTTATTTATTTATTTATTTATTTATTTATTTAGTTTATTTATTTATTCCTAAATCATTTTATGAACCTAAAAAGATTTGTAAGAATTAACAGCGAATGGAGATGATAATGTATTGGATAGTGAGGAATAGGAGAGCGAGAGAGAGGGAAAGAGAGAGTCTGCGGGGGGGGGGGGGTAAGAAATGATTTGAAACAGGAGTGTAATTGGCCAGAAGCTTTGAAGTTAATAAAAGGGAACCGAGGTGAGACGGCGGCCGTTAGGTGGTCGCCTAGGTCGGGTGGTGCCTCGGTTAATAATGACAAAGTGCAGGTGTAAATAAGTACTGTTACTAACATGTATACATTTATAGAGTTATAGTCACACAAGTACAAGTATAGAGTCAGTCATGCAAAGAATTAGAGCCAAATAAATTACAGGCGTAGATTTAAAGTTACAGTTGTACAGGTATAGAGTTACAGTCACAGGAGTACAGCCACATACTTACAGTCACAGGAGTACAGGTATAGAGTTACAGTCACAGGAGTACAGGTATAGAGTTAGTCACAGGAGTACAGGTATAGAGTTAATCACAGGAGTACAGGTATAGAGTTAGTCACAGGAGTACAGGTATAGAGTTAGTCACAGGAGTACAGGTATAGAGTTACAGTAACATGAGTACAGGTATAGTTTGAGTCACAGGAGTACAGGTATAGAGTTAGTCACAGGAGTACAGGCATAGTTAGAGCCAAAGGAGTACAGGTATAGAGTTAGAGCCACAGGAGTACAGGTATAGAGTTAGTCACAGGAGTACAGGTATAGAGTTAGTCACAGGAGTACAGGTATAGTTAGAGTCACAGAGTACAGGTATAGAGTTACAGCTAGAGTTAGAGTCACAGAGTACAGGTATAGTTAGAGTCACAGGAGTACAGGTATAGTTAGAGTCACAGGAGTACAGGTATAGTTAGAGCCAAAGGAGTACAGGTATAGAGTTAGAGCCACAGGAGTACAGGTATAGAGTTACAGTAACAGGAGTACAGGTATAGTTCGAGTCACAGGAATACAAGTATAGAGTTAGAGTCACAGGAGTACAGGTATAGTTAGAGTCACAGGAGTACAGCTATAGAGTTAGAGCCACAGGAGTACAGGTATAGAGTTACAGTAACAGGAGTACAGGTATAGTTCGAGTCACAGGAATACAAGTATAGAGTTAGAGTCACAGGAGTACAGGTATAGTTAGAGTCACAGGAGTACAGGAGTTAGAGTCACAGGAGTACAGGTATAGTTAGCCAAAGGAGTACAGGTATAGAGTTAGAGCTACAGGAGTACAGGTATAGTTAGTTATAGAGTTAGGAGCAGTACACATAGTTAGAGTACAGGTACAGGTTGAGCTACACATGGTACAGGAGGACAGGTATAGAGTTAGTCACAGGAGGACAGGTATAGAGTTGGTCACAGGAGGACAGGTATAGAGTTAGTCACAGGAGGACAGGTATAGAGTTAGCCACAGGAGGACAGGTATAGAGTTAGTCACAGGAGGACAGGTGTAGTGTTAGTCACAGGAGGACAGGTATAGAGTTAGTCACAGGAGGACAGGTATAGAGTTAGTCACAGGAGGACAGGTGTAGTGTTAGTCACAGGAGGACAGGTGTAGAGTTAGTCACAGGAGGACAGGTATAGAGTTAGTCACAGGAGGACAGGTATAGAGTTAGTCACAGGAGGACAGGTATAGAGCTAGTCACAGGAGGACAGGTATGGAGTTAGTCACAGGAGGACAGGTATAGAGTTAGTCACAGGAGGACAGGTATAGAGCTAGTCACAGGAGGACAGGTGTAGTGTTACTCACAGGAGGACAGGTATAGAGTTAGTCACAGGTATAGGTACAGTTAACGGATATAGACAGGTACAGAAACAACAGGATAGTAGATACAATTACAAGTGCAGGCAGAGCTAGTAATAAAATAATGCTAATACAGGTACAGCTACAGGTACAGATACAGGTACAGATAGAGGTAATAGGTAGTAGGCAGCTACCAAACAGGGAGGTACTATCGTCTGGGAAGATATTGGAAGCATAATGTGTTGTCTAATGGTAGACCTACTGCCATATGGCATCACGAAAAGTGTGATCAAGTCCCAGGTTGCTGATCTGACTTTCTGTCTCATTTACACACAGTTGCAGGGTCTCAATTGTGTCTCTTACTATTGACAACACAACATACATATATTGTTTCTCACTACAGATTTATTTATTTTTCTATTTCTTTATGGTTCCTTATTATTACTTCTATTATTATTATTATTATTATTATTATTATTATTATTATTATTATTATTATTATTATTATTATTATTATTATTATTATTATTATTATTATTATTATTATTATTATTATTATCATTATCATTATCATTATCATTATTATATTTTCGCCCTCCAGACCCCGATGTGGGTCAGTGACCTGTGTCCGGGTGGGCTAATCCCCGTAAAAAAAATGGTTCTGATCCAGGTACAGGTATTGGTTCATATACAAGTACAGCTATAGGTACAAATTTAGGTAAAGCTTTAGGTACAGGTGCAGGTACATCTATAGGCACAGGTACAGTTATAGGCACATATATAGATACAGCTATAGGTAAAGACACAGGTAAAGCTATAGGCACAGATACAGTTACAGCTATAGACACAGGTACAGCTATAGGCACAGGTACGGCTATAGGCACAGGTACAGTTATAGGTACAGATAAAGGTAAAGTTTTCGGTACAGATACAGGCGCAGCTATAGATGCAGATACAGGTGCAGGTATAAATACAGATACAGGTGCAAGGTATAAGTACAGATACAGGTACAGGAGGAGTTAGAGACCTTACAACATAACTATAGATACAGTTATTGATGCAGATACAGGTACAAGTAGATTAGAGACTTTAGAGCGCTAATACAGATACAGCTATAGGCGCAGGTACCGATACACTGGTTCAGTTACAGGCAGAGAAAGAACAGTATAGTATAATAGCATATATCCACATGATCACCCTCACACATACGGAGCTACTCTATGTAAAACTAACATCATCACCATCAAAATAAACAAATTCAATATGTATAATTCCATTCCATCAAGAATTATTAATTTTTGTTCGGTAATTTAAGTCATTTTTCGCGTAATCAAAATAAATTTACAAATATATAAAGAGATGATGGGTTTTCCGAGTTCAAGGACTTAGAGTGTTTACAAACATTCATTCAAGATGAAGAATTGATTATCAACTGTCAGGCAATGAAGTCGATAAACAAGATTTTTTGATTGGCTGTGATGGTCAGCGGTACTCTGAGGTAATTGGATGGTTGCGTTGTTAAGGGTGGAGGACGCCGGTAAATTGACAAGACTGGTGTGTGTGTGTGTGTGTGTGTGTATGTGTGTGTTGTACATAAGTTTATACTTGTACCTGCATTCTGTTCAGCGGGATAATGATAATGAGCATCCTTTGGACAAGTGGCTATAACAAAAGCGACAATAGGCAGCTGTACGTACATAAGTAGTCGTACGTCCGGCAGCGTGTATAGTGCGAAGATTCTGAAAAACCACCTTGTTAGATCAGGAAAGGCGGACTTTGGGTTGACTAATACGGACCAATAACGACTGACGTTTGTTCTTAGCGGTGAATATGTTATTGATCAGCTTCTTGTTCGATATTAAGCAACATATCTTATTCTCAGAGCTTTGGTATGTATTTTATATTTGATGACGTGAAGATTAGGCACCCCAGCTTATTTTACCTGATGATTAAACACCTTGGCGTTATCTTGGGGGTTAGGCTAGGTTAGATTGGGTTACGTTAAGTTAGGTTGGATCAAAGTTAGGGTGGTTAATCCTTAGGATAAATGTGTGGTCCATCATCCATGTTTATTACTCGAAAGAAACTTACTAGACCGGAGTTAAATTAATCGAATACTTGTGCTTGTGTTTTGTTTGTGGTAACATGTAAGCTAATATAAACATAGCCTGTACCTAACATAATCCTAAACTAACATTAACAGAAAAAACCGTAGGCTAATCTAATCCTAAACTAACGTTATCATAAATTGAACTGAACCTAACCTAAACCTAAGCCACCATGATCATAAATTAACCCGAATCTAACCTAATCCTAACCTAACATCATCATAAATTAACCTAAATCTAACCTAATCCTAACCTAACATTATCTAAATTAACGTTAACCTAACCTTAACTTAAAAGAATCCTAACTTAACCTAACCCTATTCTAATTTAACCTTAACCGATCCCTAACTTTAACTTAATGTAACCTAACCTACTCGATTTTGAGGATGATTCGCGGTAGAATTCCTTATCCAGATATGTACTGAAGAATAGAGGTAGATAGATAGGTAGATAGATAGATAGATAGATAGATAGATAGATAGATAGATAGATAGATATTCAGTAAAATCGTCGTACAATTTAACAATTGGTCTAGCAGGTGTATAGATAGTGTTAATAAACAGTGCAGGTATACAAGCAAACAATTTTAAACAGTAAGACAATTTGACCAAGGGTGAACTCATTGACAGAGCCTAAAACCCAGGGAAGCCCAAGTGTTAGGGTTCGGGTTCCATCGACGGATCACTTTAATCCAATGGAGCTCCCGTGTTAAGGCTCCCTCGACGGATGTGTAGCCTCTTCTCAGATAATGTCGATGTTTAAAATGCAGAAAATAGGGAAGTGTTACGGAAGGAACTTAACCCTTCGTATACGTCCGGAGACAGTAAAATGAGAGAGAGAGAGAGAGAGAGAGAGAGAGAGAGAGAGAGAGAGAGCAACCAGAACGCAACACCTGGGGACACAATGAGGGAAGGAGTAAAAAAAAAATATGTAAAAAAAAAAGCCATTCTTGTCAAAGCATTTAATCAAAATTGTCTCAAAATTCAGCTTACCAGCTCAAAAAGTGCCCGGGACACCGCCCGGAAAATTAAGAAAACAAATAAACGAGTGGAGACGGGATGGGGAAAAGAACAGTAGATTACTTAAAATTTTGTGAACGAAAAGGAGAAACAAATAAACACAGTCACACATACAGTACAACTACTATTACGTTGTTGTCACTTGGAATTCAGACGATCATCCAGCTATGGGACAATGATTTGCGTTATTAAGGATGTCACCTTCTTTGGTGAGCCCTGAGGTGACTAGAGAGGCCGATACGGACCCCCAGAGGCGTCCACAGATGTTGCATGATTGAAGGGCCACATCTAGTGCAGGAGGGGCAGCGGCAGCGTCTTTCCGGCGTTGGCGCTTGTCTGCCTCGGTATGCAGTGGAGCTAACTCGAAAGTATTGACACTTTCTCGTGTGGTGCTCCTTCAAGCATTACGGTAAGGAGAAATCGTCTCCCAGGCGAAGGGGTCGATTTAGCACTTTTTCAGGTTTGTCTTAAAACTATCCTTATACCTTTTCAGATGCCCGCCAGCATTACGTTTACTATTTGTTAGGTGACTGTAAAGTAGCTGCTTTGGCAGCCTACTGTCGTACATGCGGGTAACATGGCCAGTCCAACGTAGCAGTTCATGGATAATGGTAGCCTCCATACTCCTACCGTTGATGTCAGCAAGAATACTGGCATTTGTTCTCTTGTCCTCCCAGCGAACTCGGAAGATAGACGTAGACTATGTTGCTGGAAGTTTTCAAGTGCCTTCATTTGCTTCCTGTATGTGACCCATGTCTCGCTGCCATATAACAGGGTGGGAAGAACCACTCCTATATATACGTGCAACTTTGTAGATAATTTCAGCTATATGCAACTGAAGAAATGGGTATGGAGTTTGCCAAAGGCTCGAGATGCACATCTGATCCGATGTTAAATCTCTTCATAGATTTCTGCAGTGGTGGAGAGGTAGGAGCCGAGATATTGAAAGTGGGTAACATTAGAGAGGGTAGTACCGTTAAACTGGATTGATGGTGGAGGTGTGGCTGAACCAGGGACAGGCTGAAAGAGAATCTGAGTCTTACATTCATTCACCTCAAACCCAAATTGTGCATAAGCATTTCCATAGGTGTTCAGGATCTCCTGTAGGTCGCGTTCAGTGTGAACGACAAGGGTGAGGTCCTCTGCTTACTGAAGTTCAGTAATAGAAGCTGCCAACACCCTTGTATTCCTCCCTGGAGTCGTCTTATGTTGAAAAGATCCTTCATCCGGTACTGGATGTTCACCCCACCGGCTAAATTGGCACTGGCACGAGTAAGGAGGGCATCCAAGAAAATGGAAAAGAGAGTTGGTGCCAGGACACACGCTCGTTTTATTGCAGTTTGCAAAAGAACTCAATCTGGGTGCCATTGTCCAGGACACTGCTGCTCATGCTATCATGGAGTTGCCTCACGATGGCGATTTTTGGTGGGCAGCCAAAACGGCTGAGGGTCCGTCAGAGGGCTTCCCTGTTGACTGAGTCGAAGGCCTTGGTTAGGTCGACGAAGGCCACGACGCTGTTTTTTGCACTTTTCTTTTATCTGGCGGGCAGCAAAGATCATGTCAGTGGTGCCACATGATGGTCTAAAGCCACATTAAGATTCTAATTGGAAGTTTTCCGCCTCGGGAAGAAGTCTTTTTACGAGGACTTGGGGGATACTCTTGCCAGCTTTGAGGATTTCCTCCTTTTCCCATATTTTTTCCAGGAGAGAGTGGAGATAGCTGGTAAGCAGAGGTCCTCTTGTCTTATACACCTCGGCTGGGATTACATCAGGCCCCGAGGCTTTATTATTCTTCATCTGTTTGATAGCAGTAGCTACCTCATCAAGGAGTGGAGAATAGCTGAGGAGGGCCAGCTCTGGATGCTGAGGGACCTGTTGGGTAGTCAGGACATCCACATTGGTGTTTCGGTTGAACAGCGAATGGTAATGCTCTAATTAGGGAGTTGCCGTCGGATGCCCATTAATGTGGCCTCTAATTCCAAAGGGGGTACTTAACTTATTACTTAATCTAAGGTTGCTGCCACCAGACCACTTGGACAGTAGGTAGCTGACTGAGCAAGTCAAGCACTGAGAGTTCGTGTTTTTCAATAATCAAATCGAGAGTGGAAGGAAGGGTGAAACACTGACCACGACTTAATTAAATTATTTCTTAATAAAGAAGAATTGCATTCAGTCACAATACAAAAATAACTACCATTAAGGTCATTACACCACACACAAATACTCGACCTTCTCCCAATAATTAATTAAGGTCTTTTCTCTTCATAACAAATCATTTCCTCCTGTCCTAGGTCATTCTTTTCCTGCAATATCACCCAAAAACATAACACCTCATTGACCTCCTTACATAGATCATTTTTTCTTACAATATCACCCAAAATACTTCCTAGCACCAACATATTACAATAGCACCAAATACACTCCACACATGCAGGTACTGAGCTCCCTTGTAGCACCGAGGTACACGTGACAGGTACCCATCTCACACTCTACTCTTGTTAGGAAGATGAGATCCTTCCTAGGCATTCATACTAGGACTATTTCAGCGTTTAGTACTATGGTCGCTTAAAAGCAGCGATCGCGAAACACCTCAAGAGCACAATCATGTTCTCCTATCCTGGGTGTTGGTATGTGAGATATCCAGAGATTCACAGTGGACGTTGCATCGTGGCCAAAAGCAGTACCCACCACCCCAGGTGGTTTTCTCAACACAGCCGTGATACTAAGCCAAGCATTCTTCCGACCTCAATGGGACTCGGCCGCTCGTAGGCGGGTACACCTGTGTGGGTGAAAAGCGACGCCTGACTGAGCATAATGCTTGATGGGCTTTTGTATCTCCAAACAACATTATCAAATCTATTAATTAATTTTATAACATTAGGCCTCCTGTGTTGATTTACAAGCATTTCACATGCTTTACTTTTCAACCAGTCATGCTTCAAATTGCGAACTTCATGCTGGGCCGTCGCCTTTTTCTTTCGGAATGTATGAGCTTTGGTCCGAGACTAAGGGTTGTTCTTCCGGTAAGTTAAAGCAGCACTTTTATCATCGACAAGTACATTGATTTCAGGATCTGGTAGCTCAAAAACAGTGTAAAAAATCTTACTAAATGTGTTCTCACTAAATATGTTGTGTATTAACGAGTTGCTTATACAAACTCTTTTGAATAATTAAAGTTTTTAAAGTAACGAATGAAAAACTAGTTTATCAATTTTCCTATATAATTCAAGAGGAAATTGTTTTAGAATTTTTAGATTTAGAATTTTATATGGAGGACCAACTGCTATAGGGGGCGCGACCCTAAAAAAGTTAAGAACCACTGTTCTAGAATATTCTTACATAATTAATACATCACTATATACACGAAAATTGAACTAAATTTGCCAAAATAACTGCTGCTTGGGACAGAAAACAATTAAAACATCTAGTTTACAAACATTATAACGCAAAATTATGCCTCGGCTTAACAATATGTTACATAAATTTATTTGTCAGTGGCCCATGGTTAAAAATGTTTTAAATGCATTTAAGGTAGATATAGGATAGATTATTAGTGGGTCTCGTGTTTTTAACATGACTTATTACGTCGCTAATTTCTTATAAGCTCTTGTTTCGTGTCCAGTGGAGGTGGTGTATGGATTAGTGGATACCATGTTATTGACCTGATATGGTGTTATGTAAAGTCACCCTTTGTGAATAAGCCTCTCTCAGTTCTTGTAAATTCAGTTGTTTCTGATGAGGTCTTGAATAAAGACGAAAGCTAACGTGCTCCTGTGTTTCCTATTTTCCTGTGTGGTTTTATCCAGGTTTATCTTGTCCATGTTTTCATTGTGGATCCACATGTGATATTTAATAATAAAAAAAAAAAAAAAAAATATATATATATATATATATATATATATATATATATATATATATATATATATATATATATATATATATATATATATATATATATATATATATATATATATATATATATATATATATATATATATATATATATATATATATATATATATATATATATATATATATATATATATACCTCACTGGTCAAGAACTGAACCAGGGTGTTAGCACGGAACCACATAGACAACAAGGGATAAATTAGGCTTTGTTGTATTTCACACAAATCTTTTTCCCTCGTCTTATTCTTAAGCAACGAGAAGCTCTACTGGGGTTAACTCTTGCTAACTATGAGGTCGGAAGCAGCATTTTACAGAATCCAGCTAGAAAGTGCGAGGTCCCAGGTTCGATTCCTGACTAGTGAGGGGTTGTTTTTAAATTGAGGTCCGCGTATATATATGGATTATTGAGATTTGTTGATAGCCTCGCGCATCTTTCTAGCTAGATCCTGTAAAATGCAAAATGTATGAATATTCCCTTCTCGGGTATAATAGTTGATCTCACTTTTATTGGTGTAAAAAACTCTTGCAAAAAATAAAAATCATCAGCCAGGCTCAGGAAAGCTGGCATTTGGTTAACAAAACACATCCAAAATATTCTCTCCCTAAGGAAAAAAAAACATATTTCGTTGAGCCTAGTGCAGTGAGGAAATAAAGACATAAGCATTGCACGTTTTCAATATTATTTCCCAGGAGCGACTGAAGAAACTGGGTTTAATAAATCAATATGGACGTAGTCCTCACAAATACATTTCTCTCTCCCCCTGAGACTCTACCTACTCTTACACATACAGTACAGTGGTTGAAATAATACAGTATTCTTTTTGTTTCGTAACTTGTGTCAATGTGTACGGTAAAGGGAAAATATGAGAACCGTTTTATGGTCAAATCTAAATGCAAAATTTACATAGTTATCATTTAGGCAAAAATACTCCTGATAATTAAAAATCTTAAAGTCTTTTGGCCCACTTTTCCGAGAGTTAAAGTATAAAAATACCCTTACCTTTATTTGTTTTATTTTCTAGTTGAAGGACTTTGTGAATCCTTACAAATTTTTAATTAGAAAAAAACATTGCACATAAGTCTTGCTTATTTAACTAAAAGTATACAGTGAAGAACAATATGGTGACATGAGGCAATTTTCATAGCTGTGGCCTTTGAAAGCTATTCTACCTATGGAAGACTTACCCGAGAAAACACATTCATTTTTTCAGAATTTTAAACAGTATACTATATATATATATATATATATATATATATATATATATATATATATATATATATATATATATATATATATATATATATATATATATATATATGCAAGTAAATCACTGTAGGTGCGCGTGATCTAGGTCCCAGTTGATGATTTACTAGAGTTCCTCATAGATTCCCCGGATAATATTTCATTGCCCGTCTCGAAAGACGACGTCATGGAACTCATCAAACTATGTATTAAGGATTGTAAATTTGAATTCAATGGAGAATATTATGCTCAAAAATTTGGTATGGCAATGGGTAATCCACTCTTACCTGTA
The DNA here is from genome assembly GCF_018991925.1 of Homarus americanus. Lineage (NCBI taxonomy): Eukaryota > Metazoa > Arthropoda > Malacostraca > Decapoda > Nephropidae > Homarus > Homarus americanus. The sequence continues at coordinate 5,907,678 of NW_024737097.1, forward strand.
TTAAGCAACCTATATATGGAATTCTTTGAAAAGAAACTATTAAGTAATATTTTACCACCTTCAGCAGGTCAATGGGTAAGGAAAACGCTTAAATTCACTCTGGTAATGATATTTTGAAATAAATTATGTCAAAAAGTGTAAAAAATAGGTTAAAATTGCTAAAAGTCACGTGACTGCGAAAGCACCGTGATTGGTTGTGACGTCACTGACTTGTGCCAGCCGCAGAGTGGGAGCCTGCAGACAGCCTGCTATGGTGTATGTGTTGTTTCCAGTAGAAATACAGGACTTGAGGCTTATACATAAGAACATAAGAATGGAGGAAACTGCAGCGGGCCTATTGGTCCATACTGGGCAGTCCCATCTACACCCAACCCCTATTGCTCATATATCCATCCAACCTATGTTTGAAGCTATCCATCGTATTCGAGTTAATGATGATATTTGGTAACTTGTTCCACTCGTCCACTACTCTATTTCCAAACCAATGTTTACCTATTTCGCGCTTAGATCTAAATTTGTCTAATTTAAAACCATTGTTACGAGTTCGCTCCTGGTTGGATAGTTTGAGTACCTTTGTAATTTCCCCTTTGTTCAGCCCTGACTTCCATTTATACACCTATCATATCGCCCCTCACTCTACGTCTCTCGAGGGAGTGCAAATTAAGATGATTTAACCTGTCTCTGTACTCAAGGTTCCTCATGCCTGGGATTCGTCTTGTCATTCTCCTCTGAATTCTTTCCAAGGATTCTATATCCATTCTGTAATACGGTGACCAGAATTGAACTGTGTAATCGAAGTGAGGTCGTTATAGGTTAGGTGAGATTGGTGAGGGTAGGGTAGGGTTGAGTAGGGTAGGGTAGGGTAGGGTAGGGTAGGGTAGGGTAGGGTAAGTTAGGTTTGGGTAGAAGAGCATAGATTAGGTGAAATTAGGTTAGTTTAGGTTAGGGTGACGTAGCTGAGGGTAAGGTAGGTGAATTGAAGTGAGGGTAGGGTAGGATAGGTTAGCATAGGGTAGATCAGAGGCAGACTGGGCACTGTTTGGGGGCCGTGCCGGCACATTTCATTATGAGTTGGGGCCCATTCCACCCAACTAGTTCTGAAAGTTGGGGCCCATTCCACCCAACTAGTACTGAAAGTTGGGGCCCATTCCACCCAACTAGTACTGATAGTTGAGGCCCATTCCACCCAACTAGTACTGATAGTTGGGGCCCATTCCACCCAACTAGTATTGCTAGTTGGGACCCACTCCACCCAGCTACCCCAATTTGCACTTTACTCCCACTACTTTTCAGTTTATTTTGAACAGAGTTCAAAACTCGAAACAAGTATCATTCGAATCAATTTCATAAAAAGGAATATCATTGAAACACTCGAGAAACGCTTCTCAACAGTTAGACTAAGTGTGTCTCTACTGACATTTTATAAAAATATGTGAGTCAATAAGGCAAATATTAATAACACTGATAACATTAAAATATATACACGATAACATTATCGAAAACGGAATACCGTACTGCTAGAAGACTGTTTGAGAGCTTTATGGGCTTGAATTCCGTAAGAAACCCATGTACTAAGTCCTTCAACTTGATGTTACTATTGTTACCTACCTTGTTGGTTTAAATATATGACACTGTTTGTTGATATCATGTGTCTGATTGTCCTGAATAATTTAATTTGAATATGTACTTTGGTGATATGTCGGTGTAATATCCTTAAGTCTTTCAAAATGATCTTATGGAATGTCGATTTATAATGAGATGGTGTCAAAGGTTGTGATGCAGTGGTATAATGCAAAATATTGTTTAATATTATGAATTTCCGTGGGAGAAAGGTGCAAAAAGTGATTATGGGGAAACTTTCGTCGTGGCCCTCGACATCTCTAAAGCATTTGACAGGGTATGGCAAAAGTCTTTGCTTTCTAAACTTCCTTCTTATGGTTTCTCCACCCCCCCCTCCCCCCACTTTGTTGGCGAGGGATCGACCTCTCGCCCTTTCTCCACCAATAGCGGTATCCCACAGGGTTTTGTTCTTTCACCTAATCTCTTACTTCTTCTTATCAATGATTTACTTCACACTACGACTAATTCTATACATCCTTACGCTGTTGATTCTACATTTTTCTCTTCTCCTAATTCTCAAACTAGCTTTGGCTCTAGAGCTGATATCATTTCATCTATCAATCTGGATCTATGCAGCATCACCGAATGGGGAGGTAGAAAGTTGATTCAAATCAATCGTAATAAAACTCAATATTTACCAATTACACTTTCCAAATTAGATGATCTCCCACCAATCACATTTCAGGACGCAATCATTCTGCCCAATTCTAAAATAGATATGCTAGGTCTCGCCATTTCCTCTAATATGTCATGGAAGCCACACATCCTCAACATTGCTAAAGCTGGGAATGCTGTAAAGATGCCGTAGCTACTTCACTCCTGAGCAGTTGCTTCAAGTATATAGGGATTCATGCGTCCTAACTTGGAGCACTCCTCTCCTATCTGGGGTGGCTCTTCTTCTGTCCAACTGTTAGATAGGGTGGAGACAAAGGCATTTTGTCTTATTAACTATCCTGCTTTAGTTAATAATCTCTTTTCCCTTTCTCTTCGCAGCAATGTTGCTTCACTCTCTCTCTCTTACAGGTACTTTAACGGGCAATGTTCGGTGGATTTGGCATCCTGTGTACTGCCAGCAAGGCCGTGGGCTCGTAACACTCGTCTTGCCAGCGGTGCCCATCGTTTCTATGTGGATGTCGGTCACACTAGAATAACCCGTTATTAGTACATCCTTCTTTCCTCACACAGCCAAACTGTGGAATGCTCTGCCGTCTTCTGTGTTTCCGTACTCATACCATCTGTCTTACTTTAAAAAGCTGGTTTTCCAGCATCTTCGTGGTGTAGATTAGTATAATTTTTTCTTATCTATTTTCAATTTCTTTTTGCTCATATTTTTTCTCCCCCTCGGCCCCGTTGTGGGTCGATGACCTGTGCCTGGGTGGGCTAATCCACGTAAAAAAAAGTTGGGGCCCAGTCCACTTAACTAGAACTGACCGTTGGGACTCATTCCACCTCACTATTAATGATAATTTTCGGCCATTCCACCCCAGAAGCGCTGCTAGTTGGGGCCCATTCCACCCCACTAGCACTGATAGTTGGGGTAAATTCCACCTAACTAGCAATGATAGTTGGGGTCCATTCCACCCCACTAGCCCTCAAAGTTCGGGCTCATTCCACCCTGCTAGCAATGATAGTTGGGGCCCATTCCATCCCGCTAGTGTTGATAGTTGGGGTCCATTCCACCCCACTAGCCCTCAAAGTTCGGGCTCATTCCACCCCGCTAGCAATGATAGTTGGAGCCCATTCCATCCCGCTAGTGTTGATAGTTGGGGGTCCATTCAACCCCACTAGCCCTCAAAGTACGGGCTCATACCACCCTGCTAGTGTTGATAGTTGGGCCCATTCCACCCGACTAGCCCTCACAGTTGGGACCCATTCAACCGCACTAGCACTGTTAGCTGGGGCCCATTCCAACCCACTAGCACTGATAGTTGGGGCCCATTCCACCTCATTAGCTCTCACAGTCGGGGTCCATTCTACCTCACTAGCCCCAGTGCACAGGTCACCAGGTTATTTATATCTTAAGAAGAAGCACTCACCCATCTGATCATTTGCTGACATTTCAACTGTGCCATCCACCATAACACCATTAGTTAATAGAGAAAGAGACCGTGGCAATAACATCCCTGTCCTGTCCCTTTGTGCACAATGGCCAGTCCGACTCTGGGATAGATGAGGTTGAGTTGGCGTAAGGTAGGGTAGATTAGGTGGATTTAAGTTTGGTTTGGTTAGGTTAGCGTAGGGCAGATTAGGTTAGATTAGGGTAGGGAAGATTATTTTAGGTTAACGAAGGTAGAATACATTAGGTTATGTTAGGCCGTTAGGGAAGAATAGATTAGGTTAGGTTAGGATAGGGTAAGGTAGGATAGGGTAGATTAGGTGAAGTTAAGTTTGGTTAGGGTAGGTGACGTTAAGTTAGAGTTGGTCAGGCTAGATCTCCGTTTGTGTGCAGTGGATTAGGATGTGCAGGATAGGGTAAGTTAGTTTAAGGTAGGGTAGGCTTGTTAAGGTTAGGATAGGTTAAGTTAGGTAACACTAGGGCAGGTTAGATCAGGTTAGGTAAGGTTGGGTTAGTAGGGTTGGGTAGGATAGGTGGATGGGTGGGTGTTTAGGCAGGTAAGCAAGTGTTCAGAGAGGGGATGGGTGAGGGGGTGGGGGATTGATATTATAATTGGGTGAGTGGGGGTGTGTGAGTGAGAGATGGATGAGGAAATGTGGATGTGGGTAGGCGGTAGGTGGATGGTTGGTAGGTGGTTGAGTAAGTAGTTGGATGGGGGATGGATGGAGGTGAGTAAATGGGTATATGGGGCTGAACAAATTATTAGCTTTGTGTGTGTGTGTACAAACTTTAACCAATGGGACGACGTTCTGGCAACATGAACAACAATGGCCTAAGACGCCTTTCCTTGTGCTCAGAACATAATCTAGTCGTGACCAATATTTTATTCCAACTTAAAAACATGCATAAAACCTCCTGGATGCACCCAAGGTTGAAGCACTGGCACTTACTCAACTACATCATTGTCAGGCAAAGTGAACAGCGAAAGTTCCCCAAACCCGGGCCATGAGAGGTGCAGAATGCTCCACCGACCATAACCTAATCCTCTCCAAGATGAGGCTCGAAATCCGTCCCTAGTACCATGACGACCTCCAAACAAAAAACTTAATTGCAGCTCACTCAAAAATCCCACAGTAGTTGAAAATTTCCGCCGCACTCTTGCTGAGCGTCTGACTCCCACAACCACAATTGTTTTCAGCAGCAACGCAATAGACATGGACAATGAGTGGAACAAACTCCACTTGCCCATATACGAAGTAGCAAAGGACATCCTCGGCACAACCAAACGACGTCACCGGAACTGGTTCGATGAGAACGCTGATGGCATTACAATCTTCTTACAACCAAGAGTAAAGCCCACGATGCTTTACTCTCAAAACCACAATCTGCTGCACTCAGAGCCAACCGGTGCTCACTCAGGGACGAAGCACAGAGGACTCTGAGAAACATGGAAAATGAGTGGTGGCAAGCCAGAGCTCAAGAAATCCAGAGCTTTGCCAAGGAGAACGATCATCAGGGCTCCTACAATAACATCAAAGCCATTCATGGTCCCACCTAGCGCAATAGCCGAGGCATATCTCTCTTGTCTGTGACACTTGTGGCAGGCAAAGTACTTGCCAGAATTATGCTCTGCAGATTAACCCAACACATCGCTGAGTCCACTCTGCCTGGGACGCAATGAGGATTCCGTAAAGATCGCAGCACAACTGATATGATCTTTACCGGGAGTCAGCTACAAGAAAAATGCCCTGAACAGAACCGTGACCTCTACCTAGCTTTCGTCGACTTAACGAAAGCTTTCGATACCTCCAATAGAGACCTGCTCTGGAGTGTTCTCTCTAAGTTTGGTGTCCCTTCAAAATTTCTTAAAATCTTAAGAGCTTCCATGATGACATGCACGCATGTGTACTCACAGGAAGCACAAAGTCCTAACCCCTTAGTGTTGAGGTCGGTGTGAAACAGGGGTGCGTTCTGGCCTCCGTCATCTTCAATCTTTACGTCACAGCAGTGACCCTGATCAGCCATAACTCCATGAACGACGTGAAGATTCAATTCCGCTTAGACGACAAACTGTTCAACCTCCGCCGCCGTCAGGCAATAACAAAAACGACGACCTCCCACCTCCTGGAGCTCAAAATATGCTGACGACTGCGCGCTCGTTGCTCACTCCCCAGAGGCTCTCCAACACAGTTTCTCGATTGTCTCCGCAGTATATCAGGCCATCGGACTAAAGATTAACATTCCCCAAAACAGAGATAATTGCTCAACACAGAGGCGCAGACCCACCACCTGCATTCCTGGTCAATTGAGAACCTGTCAAATAAGTAGAACATTTTACCTACATCGGTAGCGTTTTACTCCCAAGCACAACACCGACGAGGAGATCCAGGCTCGGATCCATCTTGGAGCTTACTCCTTTGGTCGTCTGAGCGCCAGAGCTTTCGACAATAACAGCCTCAAAATTACAATCACACTTTCTGTTAACCAAGCTCTCTGTATTTCCACTATTTTATTTGGTTCTGAGGCGTGGACTACATCAGATTTCTCGAGGCCTTCCATATCCGTTGTTTGCAGCGCATTCTTGGTCTGACCTGGCAGGACAAAGTCCCACATAGTGACAACCACCTGCGCGCCAACACAATTACCACAGAGGCATTTCCGGCGAAGCGATAGTTGCAATGGACGGGACACGTCATCCGTATGCCAAAGCACCAACTCCCCCGCCAGATCCTCTTCGGACATCTGTCCGAGGCAAGCCACAACCCTGGAGGACAATGCAAAAGGTACAAGGACCAGCTCCGAATGACACTCAATAAATGTAACATTCCTGAGTCTAAAGGATTTTGAAACTATTGAATCCAACCGTATTCTATGGCGCTCCACCTGTACTCAAGGCATCAAACATCTCGAGAACGTGTGTAATAGGGCGAGATGTGCATGTAGGCATTTTTATTGTAGGGAATGAAGACACAATCGCACAATCAGAGACCACCCACCCAACCCGGAGCTATACTGCCCACTGTGTGATAGATTCTGCGGGTCAAGGATGAGACTCCACAGGCACATCCAACGGCACCGCCGACAACATCCCTATAGTTCACCACTCACCATCATCCTCATCATCATCATCATCATCCATTTCATAATAGAGCAGAGTCGTCGTCGGCTACGTCGGACAGCCTTAGGCAATAAGTATCTGTGTGTATGTGTGTGCGTGTGTGTAAATAGTAATAGTAATAATAATATTAATAATAAAAATAATAATAATAATAATAATAATAATAATAATAATAATAATAATAATAATAATAATAATAATAATAATAATAATAATAATAATTAACGGTCTATTGAAAAAGTTCTGCAGCCCGAAGACTGAAAATATACATTAGACAAAAATGACTTATAACATAAAAAGACATGGTGTGTGTGTGTGGGGGGGGGTGTGTTACGACTGTGTGTGTGCGTGTGTAAGCTAGTGTGTGTGTGTGTGTAAGTGTGTGTGTGTAAGCATGTGGTGTAATGGTCAGCATACTAGCATCGCAACGAGCGAAACCGGGTTCGATCCCCGGGTAAGTGAAACTATGGGCGAGTTTCTTGACGCCATTTGCCTTTGTCTACCCAGCAGTAATTGGAAACCTGGATGTTAATCGATTTGCGGATCGTATTCCGGGGTAATGGTTAGCCAGTGCAGTTGGCAAGTTGTCCGGTCTTCTCGGACTATTCCTTGACACTGGGTTTGGCACTTCGTTAACTTAGGGTGTGGTTGTTGTGTTGGCGACAGCTTCTACACCTTAAACAAATTCAATCCTAGGTAGCCCTTGGGCAGGCCATCCTCGTTACAAGAGGGTTAACCATTATTAAGCGTGTGTGTGTGTGTGTGTGTGTGTGTGCGCGTGTGTAAGTGTGTCTGTGTACCCCTGAGTGTGTGTATGTGTACACATAATAATAATAATAATTAACGGTTTATTGAAAGAGCATGGCAGCCAGAAGGCTGAAAATATACAATTACATAATTGGGGAATGGGTCTCTTGATTTACAAATGATATGCAAGTAACATAAGTGACACAAATATGATATATAATAATTAGGTGTTGATAATTTTTACAATGGTTGGGACTGGGATGTTCTTATAGCAATCAGTTCGTGCTCGCATGCGCTGGATTCGGTTGGGCAGGTGTGTGTGGCCACGTGGCCAGGACAGTAGCTTGGGGCAATGCAGGTGTGCTGCATCCTTCAGGTTAAGTCAGATCCAGCCACACTCAGCATTATACTGCTGTGTTTTTGTGCTTTTCTTTGGAGTGCATTATAGGAACACTGTTTGGTAGTCAATCGTTCACTGATCACTTGAATGTTTTGCTGAATAAATCCTGGTGTAGTAAGGCTGGTAGATCGTTGGGATATAGCAGGGGGAGGGAGGGGGCAAACAGACTCGGCCTGGCTGCTCAAACTGGGAGCGCCTCCAGGGCACTTCTTGTCTCGCTGGTGGTTGACAAGTGTGTGACTATGTATATATGGGTATGAGGGTGCCTCGTGGGCCCAGGCTAGACCAGAAGGGGATCTGGGAATAGCAGTGGGCCCCAGAGATATGGCACAAATTGTTCCATACCGATAGGCAGACCAAGAGAGGAGGCGGAGTAGCAATCTATGTCAGGGATAATCTGAAGTGTGAAATAAATAAGGAAATAAAAACTGATTGGAAAACAGAAACAATTTGGATAGAATTAATCGACGGTAGGGAAAATTTAATCACAGGAGTAATATATAGACCTCCCAATCTTGATAGAGTCAATGAGAGACTTATCTGGGATGAAATGCGCAGGGCTTCCATACACAACAAAGTCTGTATAGTAGGCGACTTTAACCTTGGCCAAATAGATTAGACTGACCTTACGGGTAACTCAGAATCAGAGGATTTTCTCGAAACGATCCAGGACTGTTTCCTAAGTCAACATATAACCGAACTCACCCGGGGTAATAATATACTCGATTTAGTTCTGTCGAACAGAGAAAACCTCATTAGCAATGTCGAGGTAGGGAACGAACTTGCAAACAGCGATCACAAAGAAATTAGATTCCAGTTAGATTTTCAGTGCAGACGTAAGGAAAATTCCACTAAAGTACCAGATTTCAGAAGGGCATACTTTGACAGTTTAAAGAGGCAGCTGAGAGAGGGGGTGTGGCGCTTGGGAGTGAACCTGACAGATGACACAGACCTGATAACGAGATCTGAGATTGCCGAGTTCCACGACAATTTAAATAATGAATTACTTAATGCACAAAGGCAGAACATACCATACAAAAAACTCAGATCAGACAACAATGACCCGAAATGGATAAATAATTATTTAAAGAACATCATTGGCCAAAGGAAAGCTATAGGTAGAAGGATAAATCATGGCGAAATTTACCTCCGGGGTTATTATAAGGTATTGGCGAGTAGAGTTAAAACCGAGATAAGGAAGGCCAAGAGAAATAATGAGGTAAGGATAGCAAGGGAGGCGAAGACAAACCCCAAAGGATTCTACCAAATGTATCAAACTAAAATGTGAGAAAAGATTGGACCAATACTGTCAGATACCGGCGAGCTAACTGATAACGACGGAGAAATGAGCAATAATTTGAATAAATATTTTTCAACAGTTTTCACCACAGAAAATTTAAACATGATACCCAAGGCACCGACTCTATTCAGAGATAGTGAAGAAAACAAATTTAGTGAGATAGTTGTGACCAGTAACGATATTAGTAAGCAAATAGACAAACTAAAGCCTAATAAGTCGGCAGGTCCCGATGAGATATTTGCCAGAGTATTAAAGGAATGTAAGGAAGAGCTTAGTATGCCCTTAGCAAAGTTGTTTAACATGTCCTTAAAAACAGGTGTAGTACCAGAATCCTGGAGGATAGCAGATGTAATACCGATTTTCAAGAAGGGGGATAGATCACTATCCTCTAATTACCGCTCAATCAGTCTAACATCAATAGAAGGCAAATTACTGGAAGCAATCATTTCAAACTCTATTCGAAATTACCTGGAGAAGCACAGATTGATAAATGATTCCCAGAATGGCTTCACAAGCGGATGATCATGTCTAACTAATCTATTAACATTCTTTTCATAAGTTTTCGAATTGGTGGACGAGGGGCACAATTATGATATGGTATATCTCAACTTTAGCAAAGCCTTCGACAGAGTCCCCCACGAAAGACTAATTAGAAAGGTAGAAGCACATGGCATCAAAGGTAATATCCTTAAATGGATTAGGGAGTGGTTACAAGACAGGAAACAGCGAGTGAGCATTAACGGCACTAAACCCCATTGGAACAACGTCACTAGTGGAGTTCCCCAAGGCTCAGTACTTGGAACATTATCATTTATTATATACATAAACGACATAGATATCGGCATAGACAGCAACATAAGTAAATTGCTGATGACACTAAAATAAAACGTGTTATTAAATCTGACGAGGACTCAGCAAAACTACAGGGCTAAACAAAGGGGACATTACAAAGGTACTCAAACTATCCAACCAGGAGCGAATTCGTAAAAATTGTTTTTAATTAGACAAATCTAGATTTAGGCGCTAAATAGGTAAACACTGGTTTGGAAATAGAGTAGTGGATGAATGGAACAAGTTACCAAATATCGTCATTAACTCGAATTCGCTGAATAGCTTCATATATACAGTAGGTTGGATGCTTATATGAGCAATAGGGGTTGGGTGTAAACGGGACTGCCCAGTATGGGCCAAGAGGCCCACTGTAGTTTCCTCCATTTTTATGTTCTTATGGGCCCACTGGCATATGGACACGTCCTGCCGCCTACCAACCACTGCCCCACTGCCTCGCGGATTAACCTTGGTAGGTATAAGGCTATGGGAATAAACCCCAAAAGGTAAATCTGCGGTGGAGCCCCACATCAGGCAGACATGCTTACACAGCTCCAACAAGACCCAACGGCAGTGTAGGCGGAAGAGGAGACCACCAATGGAACCCAACGACTACACCTGGAAACGAAAGCAATGCATGATGGACAGGCTACTTAGACGAAACCCAACAAGCTGGGCTATCAGCAGTCCATTGCAACTCTCCCTCTCCCCAGTCATTGCAACGCTTGCACCACTGGATCAGGAAAAGGGAGAGCCAAGATGTGTGGTTGCAGCCTGCGCTTCTGGCTCACTACATAAATCAACTCACGCCCAGCCATCATCCAGCTGATCATAATCCTCATCATCATCAAAACTCCTATACCCCCAAAAGTCCTATGGCGACGGACGAGTGGCAACAGGGGCAGGCAGAGATGACTGCTGGGAGTCTAGTCACAACTCTGCATTTCGGTCCCTTCTGTGCGACTGAGCAGCCCTTTCGAGGAGCCACTCTCCTCACCCCACATGGAAAGGGGGCTAGAAAATGTGCCCTAAACATAGCCTGCCAAAAGAACCAACTTGACTGGGCAACCACACACAGTAAGGTCATCTTTATGCGGTCGAAAACAAAATCATAATCACAGATCAGAATAAAAACAAACTATGCAACTTCCTGTGGTCGCTGCATGGAATGTCAGGACACTCCTGGATACTAGCACAAATGAGCGTCCTGAAAGAAGAACCACCCTTGTGGCAAAAGAGCTGGCTAGGTGTAATACCGGCATACAGTAGTAACCATTTGACGAACGTCAACTCACAGAACGGGAGTCTTGCTATACCTTCTTCTGGAAGGGTAGGCCTGCTGCGGAGAGAAACTGCATTTGTGGAGTTGGTTTGGGCATCCACCAACGCATCCTACACAGGCTAAATGAAATGCCTGTTGAGATCAACAAGCGCCTCATGACGCACCGAGTCCCACTAAAACACTCACGCCATGTCTTTTTCATCAGTGCATACACCTTTTATGCCGATCTCGACAGAGTGCTAACCTCTATACCCAGAGAAGATAAGGTTTTGCTCCTTGGTGACTTCAATGCCAGAGTTGGCAGAGATGTTGACATTTGGCAGGGAATCAAAGGGAGAAATGAACTTGGCAAGTGTAATCCCAACGGCCTACTCCTCCTCAGCAAGTATCCTGCACACAACCTCACTATCACCAATACCTTGTTTAAGCAGGCTGACAAGTTCAAGGGTTCGTGGCAACACCCACGATCCAAACACTGGCCTCCCATTACCTACAACATTGTCAGAGAAAAATATCTCCGATAATGTCCTCATCACCCGAGCCATGCGTGGCTCAGACCACTTCGTCACTGATCATCGGGTCGTCAGAGCCAAGCTCTCACTTCACTTCGCCCCAAGCGTCTGGAGGATCCCCCGGTAGCACATGCTTTCAGAGAGCAGGTCGAACATGGGCTGATAAACAACCCGACAACAAACAACCCAAATCCCAGTGCCGAAATGGGGGTATTCTCGACACTGTTCTGACAAAAATCTGCAGAGAGACCCTCGGCCAGATCGAAAGACTACACCAGGACTGGTTTGATGAAAATGACCCGGAAATCATTGTACTCGTTGATGATAAACGTGCTGCTTTAACTGACTGGCTGAACAATACTCAGTCTCAGACGAAAGCTGATACCTTCTGCAAAAAGAAAGCGGCGGCCCAGCGTGAACTTCACTAACTAAAGAACAACTGATTTAAAAATAAAGCCTGTGAAATGCAAAAAACTTGCAGATCAACACATGATGCGCGAATTTTTCAATTCCACTAAAACATTTTATGGGGCAATGACTCTTGGCGCAGCACCCCTCTGTTCATCTGACGGATCCTGGAAGTTACTCCCTAATTTAAGACAAAGAAGGTGCTGGAAAGAGCCCTACCATTCGCTGCTCAACCGAAACACCGATGTGGTTGTCCTTGACTACCCAGCAGGTCTCTTAGCTATCCTCCATCCCTGGATGAGGTAACTACTGCCATCAAACAGATGGAAAATAACAAAGCCTTAGGGCCTTATGGAATCCCAGTGGAGGTGTATAAGGCAGGAGGACCATTACTGTTCAACAGTCTCAACTCTCTCCTGGAGAAATATATTGGAAAAAGAGAAAATCTAACAAGCTCTTAAAGACGCCACCATCGTCATTATTTATAAGAACGAGGGAGATTGATCAGACTGTGGCAACTACAGCAGGATCTCGCTGATGTGGCTTTAGACCATTACTTAGCACCACTGATAATGAATGATCTTTGCTGCCCACCAGATTCAGGAAAAGTGCAGAGAAAAGCGTCGTAACCTGTACATGGCTTTCATCGACCTAACCAAGGCCTTCGACTTGGTCAACAGCGAAGCCCTCTGGCGGACCCTCAGCCGTTTTGGCTGTCCAGCAAAATTCATCGCCATAGTGAGGCATCTCCACGATGGCATGGATGGCAGTGTCCTGCACAATGGCACCCAGTCTGAGTTCTTCCCCATCCAAACAGGGGTAAATCAAGGATGTGTACTGGCGCCAACTCTCCTTTCCATTTTCTTGGCTGTTTTTCTTACTCGTGCCAGTGCCAATTTAGCCGGTGGGGTGGACATCGAGCACAGGATGAAGGGTCTTTTCAACATAAGACGACTCCAGGCAGGAACAAAATTGTCGGCAGTTTCCATTACTAAACTTCAGTATGCAGACGACCTCACCCTTGTCGCTCACAGTGAACGCGACCTACAGGAGATCCTGAACACCTACAGAGATGCGTATGCACACTTCGGCCTGAGGTGAAAATACGTAAGACTCAGATTCTCTTTCAGCCTGCCCCTGGTTCAGCCACACCTCCATCATCCATCCAGCTTAACGGTACTACCCTCTCTAATGTTACCAACTTTCGGTATCTCGGCTCCCACCTGTCCACAACTGCAAATATCGATGAAGAGATTCAACATCGGATCAGATGTGCATCTCAAGCCTTTGGTAGACTCCGTACCCGTGTCTTCAACTATAGGGAGCTGAAATTATATACAAAGTTGCACATATATCGAGCAGTGGTCCTCCCCACCCTGCCAAATGGCAGCAAGATTTGGGTCACATATAGGAGGCACCTCAAAGCACTTGAAAATTTTCACCAACACAGTCTACATTCCATCCTCCGAGTTCCCTGGGAAGACCCGAGAACAAATGCCATTATTCTTGCTCACACCAATGTAGGTGCATCGAGGCTACCATTATCCATGAACGGCTACGCTGGACTGGCCATGTTACCCGCAGGAACGATAGTAGACTGCCAAAGCAGCTACTTTACAGTCACCTAACGAATAATAAACACAACTCTGGCGGGCAACTGAAAAAGGTATAATGATATTCTTAAGACAAACCTGAAAAAGTGCCAAATCGACTCCCTCACCTGGGACACGATTACTCCACACTGTAACGCTTGGAGGAGCACCACACAAGAAGGTGTCAATACTTTCGAGTTAGCCCGACTGCATACCGAGGCAGACAAGCGCCAACGCCAGAAAGACACTGTCGCCGCTCCTCCCACTCAAGATATAACGCTCTACATGTTCAACATCTGTGAACGATCCTGCCAGTCCCGTATCGGCGTTTTTAGTCACCTCAGAACTCATCAACGTAGGTGACATCCCTAATAACTCTTATCACTGTATCATAGCTGGATGATCGCCTTCCTCGATTTCCAGTGACAGTAGTGTGTGCGTGTGCTACTGCCAGCGTTTACGTACAAGTACACGGAACTTCTTGCACACACGCACATAAGACTCCAGACCTAACTTAGAAACGCATGGTTAATATTACTTGATGAATATGTGAATGTAGCTTTCTATGTACGAAAACACACACACACACACACACATACATACACATGAATAACCAAAGAGTAGTTTACGAACATGAAGGTATAGTAAACGAGCAAGTGATAGTAGGCCTTTCGTGCTCGGTGGTGAGTCCGGTGGTACAGTTTACCGAGGCCTGAAAGTTCGAACGCCCATGCTTGGCTAGTGCGCAACCGCCGTCCGGCTAACAGCGTACAGCCACATCGTTTTCCAGATGGTCGTGGTTGTTATAATCATGGTTGTGGTTGTTATAACCTTGGTCGTGGGTTATATAATCATGGTCGTGGTTGTTATAATCATGGTCGTGGGTTATATAATCATGGTCGTGGTTGTTATAATCATATTCGTGGTTGTTATAATCATGGTCGTGATTATTATAATCATGGTCGTGGTTGTTATAATCATGGTCGTGATTATTAAAATCATGGTCGTGGTTGTTATACTCATTGTCGTGGTTGTTATAATCATGGTCGTAGTTGTTATGATCATGGTCGTGGTTATTATAATCATGGTCGTGGTTGTTATAATCATGGTCGTGGTTATTATAATCATGGTCGTAGTTGTTATAATCATGGTCGTGGTTGTTATAATCATGGTCCTGGTTGTTATAATCATGGTCCTGGTTGTTATAATCATGGTCGTGGTTATTATACTCATTGTCGTGTTGTTATAATCATGGTCGTAGTTGTTATGATCATGGTCGTGGTTATTATAATCATGGTCGTGGTTGTTATAATCATGGTCGTGTTATTATAATCATGGTCGTAGTTGTTATAATCAATAAATCATGGTCGTGGTTGTTATAATCATGGTCGTGGTTGTTATAATCATAGTCGTGGTTGTTATAATCATGGTCGTGGTTGTTATAATCATGGTCGTGGTTATAATCATGGTTATAATCATGGTCGTAGTTGTTATAATCATGGTCGTGGTTGTTATAATCATGGTCGTGGTTGTTATAATCATGGTCCTGGTTGTTATAATCATGGTCGTGGTTATTATAATCATAGTCGTGGTTGTTATAATCATGGTCGTGATTGTTACAATAAGGGTCGTACCTGAGACTAACACAGGTAGAATAAACCCCACACCTTATCTTTAATCCCAATAAACCGAGATTAACCTCACCTAATCAACAGGATTAGAGACCATTAGGATTGTCCCACCAATAATGATATATTTCACACTGGATTAATAACAAAACATTTAATCACATTTCCAATAGCTAATGTCTTACGGATATCTTATCAAGTTGTGAGTCTTACATGTCTATATAATTATGTTTTATTCTTACAAATATTTATAGTTCGTTGTGTATTGTATTGTATTGTATGGTATTGTATGGTATTGTACTGTATTGTATCCGGCTAACTAGCGTACAGCGAATGAGGGTGCGGCAAGTCCGTAGGCTTGCTTCCTAAAGAAACCATCGACATGGAACCAGGTGTGTTCCACTCTACGAATTTTTTGCGATTTTTCCACCAAGTTTGATGAAAAACGATAGTGCCGTTTCTGCTGCACAGACAGACAAAGAGATAGACAGACATACATTCGGATAGCGCTATAGTATAATAGATATTAAGATATAATATGTGTTCACCATATTACTGAAACTAGCTTAAAAATATTTGTTTAATATTTTTTGTTAACATGTACGAACAAAGTTTACGAATATCTACGAAAATCTTAGGATATCCACGAATAGTAGGAAACTGTTGATGAATAACTTAGGAATATAAAAGACGACTTGATGAATACACAAAGGAAAAATGACTAATAGGTGTGGAATAAATGATATATTTATATTAACGATCACTAGACTTCTCCCCACCAGCCTCATGGACCCCTGACATTAAACCATTGACACCTTTACCGTCAGCATAGAACATTATCAAGGGTCTGCAGAGGTCACCAAGTTCCTGTGTGGCCACAATATCTCAGAGCTCGTTGACGGGCAAATAAACAGGCTTATAGACGTGGGGGAATATACCTCATATGTACCTGTTGTCAACCTTCAGGTAATAATTCAACCCAAACGGTTTATTAACTACTAGTAAGGTCGAGTGGCAGGGACAATAGGCGGTGACGTATTGTGGTCGGGTCTCTACCCCCAGAATATTGTAAATCGAGGAACCCCGCGCTTCATTTCCAATTATCCGTCTCTCTGAACCCACCACTGACGACCTCCTAAATAGGTTCTGATCCTCCGCTGGTGGGCCGAACAAGCCAGCTCATCCCAATACTGATTGTCTGATGCTCTCATATTACCCCCAGAGTCACAATGGCAACACGGGGCACACTATGTCCAGGAATTTATTTCATTTTTCGTCGATAATGTTACCGAGAGAGATTTCAACCATTATGGAAATTGTGTGTGATTTAGTGTAAATATGTATGACAAAGACAAGTGAGGTAAATAATCAAACGGGAAAAAAGACTGAAGAAATGTTCGGGTGTTGAATTCTCTTTGTTGTTCGAACCTCAGGAGGGAGACCGAGGGAACAAAAGAACGTCGCTTCTAACAGTCAAAGAAGGATTAAGGTCAGAGAACAAAAGCGCATCGTGATTATCTACACAAGGGGAAATTTGGTCAAGAAATAATTGAAGATTTTTTTTAATTTAATTACAATTAGTGTCAATACAGAAAAATGGGGTTTATATAGCATTAAAAGTACCAAGAGGAATAAACAGGCTCATAGGGCTGGGGTTAAACATCGTGATCGTGTTAAAACAAAAACAAGAATGGTCATTAAACAAAGTCTTTATGAGTTACACACATTTAAAATATGGGTAATTGACTTGCTGCAGGACTGGCAGCTTCCCGGCAGACCCGTTGCTAAGAGCGCAACAGAGGACAGGAGATGTGTGAACAAGGAAATCGCTCGGCTCACCATATACTGTTGTCTTCACATGTAAACTGCCGGGACCAGTGGTTGCAACACTACTCCTGACTGGAAAGGAATTAGTTCACTTGGGAACATCTGAGACACTGCTGAGTGTTTAAATTAAGTGGTGTTTTATACAGTTGTTGATTTTGTCATCAACTGAAATATAAATTTTGGCGACCTGATTGTGGCAACTCATAACCAGCAGTGCACGAAACAGTATTGGTTTATAATGGCCGCAGTCACAAAGAAAGAGATGTGCAGTGTTTACACTTCATCCAGAGACACAACCAACCAACACGTGGCAACAGGTTTACACGTGCTGACAATGTTAAACAAGACCTTTTACTGACAAAATTCAGACTAAAAAATATATCGCAACATTAACACTGTATAGCAATAGAGACATATAATATACGCCTTTAATTAGTTTATATATCAACAACAGTTCTCTCATTCTCTGAAACACTGTATTCCTTCTTCAGTTATTATGGGGATGAAGGTTGTCAGTTGCCTCACCATTTGGACTCAGTTATGTCAAGCACTTTCTTTTTTTTATTGGGCACTCCCCTACATCCTTGTGTAAGGTGAAGCGCAGAAGCGTTTACAGCGCCCAACAGGGAAGCATGCTAAGTTCATGCTTGCCTTTATGTCTCATGAGTTAAGGGCATAGAAGCATGAAGAGTCAAGGGCGTCGAAGCCTGAAGAGTCCCTGAATACGAATTCGCAACTTTCGACTTACAACAGGTACCTACTTTACTGCTAGGTGAACAGTGACTAATGGGGGCTAGGAAGTAAGTCCAAACAACTTCCACCGGCCCGGGAATCGAACCCTTGACATCTCTCTTGCGAGGCAAGATCGGTACCGCTTCTACCACCGGTCCCCATGTCAAGCACTGACAATATTTATAGTTACTCATATTCACAATATTGTATTGTTTATTTAATGTAGTAACTAATCATATTGTAGGTAAGTAATAGTAATATAGCCTATTAGTACACAACACTTTACTAGATATATCAATAACTACAGTATACGAGTATGTCAGTCATTAGCGAAAATGGCAGTTTTGAGACTTCGGCACCGGGTCATGAAGTATCAGTCACAAGTCCTTCATTCTAGAGAGCAGGAAACTTTTACGAAGTTAGTTGACAACACGACCAAGAGAGGAATGAAGGTGTCAAACCTGGGGCTGTAAGTTGTTTCTCTCTTTCTCTCACACACACACAGAGCAGATATACTCGAGCAGATATACTCATCTGCCAGAGCTTACTGTATATCTTGCATCCCACTATACACAAGCTTGTAATACTCATACATGCATGCATACATATATAAATACATAAATGCACTCAGACTTAATTACATATACTATATATATGCGCATATAGTGAAAGGGGGCATTTGGCTCATATTTACTCTATACAACGGGGTAATATGGGTTAATTTGGGTTATGGATACTATCTCTTTAACGTAAATAGTGAATGAAGTATATCATCAATTACTAAAAGAATATGATGTGATGAACCTCACTCAATGTTCTGTCTTCATGAGGGGAATTAGTTAGGTTAACCTAGCTTTAATTTATGTTTATTTACCCACCAAATCAAACTTTATATACACATGAAGGGTGTCTCAGAAAAATATTCCTGCCTCCCCCCCCCCTCCCTCCCTCCCTGCCTGCAACACTAGAATAACCCGTTATAGTACATCCTTCTTTCCTCACACAGCCAAACTGTGGAATGCTCTGCCTTATTCTGTGTTTCCATACTCATACAATGTCTCACTTTAATAAGCTGGTTTTCCGGCATCTTCGTGGTGTAGATTAATTTAGTCTTTTTCTCTTGTATTTTATTTTTAATTTCTTACTCTTATTTTTTTGCCCCCCAGGCCCCGTTGTGGGTCGATGACCTGTGCCCGTATAATGAGACAAATATGATGAGAAGATATTACATATAGAAGTAAGAAGTATAGAGAGCAGGAATGTAAAGATAGGAAGGTTGGGTAGCGTGGCCGCTTGTTATTTACACTGCGTCAATACGCTTATCTTATTATCTCGTATGTCAATACACATATATTACTTCTTAAAGGGACAACTTGTTAAACACCTCTTCGACACAACTATTTATTAATTCACTTTATGACAAGGACACATCAATATCACTATTATATCGGGGTGTTAACACGTTAGGTCTAACGTTACTCGACACTGACTCTCGGATACAACATGAATGAATACACTTCCCACAGTAGGTAATTCACCCTAGGAATAGTTCTGACAAGACTCACGTGTACCCTGACGTAGGCCCAGTGGGTGCTTGGCTGGGCTGCCGTATGCGATGCTCTCCTTAGCTGGTGACGTCGTGAAGTCTACCCCCTCGACCTGGGGGGGAGGGGACGAGTGTGACTCAGTGCGAGTGACCAGAATGACCTCTCAATGACCAAACTCTCTGAATGATAGTCGTGTGAGAATCACGATGAGAATCGGAATCAAAATGATCGTGGATGGGACTGTAGGGCCTTTATATGGGGTCGGCCCAGCCGGCTTTTGACCTCTTACCAATTATCACTAAACTGGTTAGATCTGGACCGCGTATCCAGGTGTGGTCATGCCCAGGTGTCTTGGTCAGGTGAGGTCAACCGCTAATTCAGGTAATTAGCGGCAGAGGTCACGTCCCTAGGGTCTTGGGGTGTGTCTACCTGGAAAGTGGTGGTACCACGAGGTCTCTAGAGTACTTGCTGTTATATGTGACGTAATTCTGGGCTGTAAGCTTTGGTCTGAGAAACAATCATTACACCCGGGTGGGCTATTCCCCATAAAAAAAAAAGAATTCCTGTGACGGCGTGTGAGGTAAGCGTTCGTGTGAGTGGAAGTGAAGATGTCAGCGGTGAGACGGTATTATTATTATTATTATTATTATCATTATCATCATTATTATTATTATTATTATTATTATCATCATCATTATTATTATTATTATTATTATTGTTATTATTATTATTATTATTGGTATTATTATTATTATTATTATTATTATTATTGTTGGTATTATTATTATTATTATTATTATTATTATTATTGTTGGTATTATTATTGTTGGTATTATTATTATTGGTATTATTATTATTATTATTATTATCATCATAATTATTGTTGTTACTATCATGCTGTTACTGTTGTTGTTGTTAGTGAGATTGGCTGGAGAAATTTTGTCGTGAAATAAACTTATCATAAGAATCATTTATCATTCTTTTTTTCTTTTTTTGTGCAATTTATATAGCAATTTCCATCATTCTTCACACCGATCATTCAAGACCTTAGTTGTTGAGGCACTAAATTATCCTTCGGTAAAGTAATAAAACCACCCACTCTTTTTGGTGAAAACAGCGTATCAAAAAGTTTTTGCACTGCCTATGAAAAAAAAAAGAGACAATTTTCAGTCATGGCGAAGTGTATCCATCTGGCGGTAAAGTCTAGCCATCTCGTGAACGACACAGTTCATCCCAGATTGCCGCCACAAGGTCAGCCTCTCACAACTTGGTGTTTTTCGTTTTACGAGCCACGAGGACATTACCCCTTACTGTCCTGTCGTCCCTGGAGGAGGTACTATAGGAGGACTTCTACCTGTAGAAGTTTCCAGTGGAACATTGTGAGGAAAGTTTATGTCTTGCTTTTCACGACTGGTGGAGCGAGGAGTGTTGACTGGCCTAAGTTTGTTTTGGTAGGTAGGACGCTCGCTCTCCATGTCCTCTGCAGACTTCTACTGTAAACCGGCCTGTTTTATTAGTTTAATTATTAGCTTTTCTTTTAATGAACATTGTAAGCAAATTTTACCTATCACATTTGAAAACGAGTTTCAGAGAGCAAAAATGGCAACTACCAAACATTATTTTTTTTGTGTATGAAACAAATAAAGATCTCTTCCAAATCTTAATATAAAATATTAACTGGCAAGAGATGTCCGCCATTTTTACTTCAATATTTCTTCTTTTTAAGAACATAAGAACATAAGAATGGAGGAAACTGCAGCGGGCCTATTGTTCCATACTGGGCAGTCCCATTTACACCCAACCCCTATTGCTTATATAAGCATCCAACCTATGTTTGAAGCTATCCAGCGTATTCGAGTTAATGATGATATTTGGTAACTTGTTCCATTCATCCACTACTCTGTTACCAAACCAGTGTTTACCTATTTCGCGCCTAAATCTAAATTTGTCTAATTTAAAACCATTGTTACGAGTTCGCTCCTGGTTGGATAGTTTGAGTACCTTTGTAATGTCCCCTTTGTTCAGCCCTGACTTCCATTTATACATCTCTATCATATCGCCTCTCACTCTACCTCTCTCGAGGGAGTGCAAATTAAGATGCTTTAACCTGTCTCTGTACTCAAGGTTCCTAATGCCCGGGATTAGCCTTGTCATTCTCCTCTGAATTCTTTCCAAGGATTCTATATCCATTCTGTAATACGGTGACCAGAATTGAACTGCGTAATCCAAGTGAGGTCTCACAAGCTCAAGATATAGTTTTAGGATGACCTCGCTAGTCTTGTAACTAACACTTCTTTGTATGAACCCAAGTACTTTATTCCCCTTGTTTCAAGCAAATACACATGGTTTACTTGGCTTAAGGTTCCTACTTATCATTACTCCTAAATCTCTCTCGCAGTCGTTGTTCATCTGGTAACTGGTTTCCCTGTTTACATCTTCTATACTGAGTACTTTACATTTGTCCACGTTGAATTTCATCTGCCATTTTTCAGATCATTCGAAAAAAATTTTTTGATCTTCCTGTAGTTTTGTGGAGTCCTCGACAGATTTAATAACACTTCCTATTTTAGTGTTATCAGCAAATTTACTTATGTTGCTGTCTATGCTGATATCTATGTCGTTTACGTATATAATAAATAATAACTGTCCAAGTACAGAGCCTTGGGGAACTCCGCGAGTGATGTTCCTCCAATGGGGTTTAGTGCCGTTAATGCTCACTCGCTGTTTCCTGTCCTGTAACCACGCCCTAATCCATTTAAGGATATTACCTTTGATGCTTGCGCTTCTACCTTTCTAATTAGTCTTTCGTGGGGAACTCTGTCGAAGGCTTTGCTAAAGTCGAGATATACCACATCATAATTGTGCCCCTCGTCCACAGATTAGAAAACTGATTAGCCACCGACTGCAACTCTATTAATAAACCGTTTATTATTATTATTATTATTATTATTATTATTACCTCTAACCCCTTCACTGCTAAGACGCCACTTTTGATATTTTACTTGGCTGACGCCAGCCGACTTTATTGAGCTGATAAGGGAGCCCGTACACAATGATTAAAAGAATCTAGCTGTCAGTACCTCGTATGTTTAATGGCTTCTTTAAACCCTGGGTGAGAGGAGAGAGCAGGCGAGAACCAGCGGTGTGTTGGGTTATCAGTCACGTGTATTACCTTATAATGATTCCTTTAATATCTATTGTGTGTGTATGTAGGTATTTTTCTACTAATGTATGACTGTGTACTCGTATGTGCTATATGTGTGTATGTATTTATATATGTAAATATATATATATATATATATATATATATATATATATATATATATATATGTATAGTATATATATATATATATATATATATATATATATATATATATATATATATATATATATATATGCAAGTAAATCACTGTAGGTGCGCGTGATCTAGGTATATGCTGATAACCACAAGGAAAGAAGAAAACACGAAGTTCCCAAGCGCTTTCGTGTAATTCACATCTTCAGGGGTGAGTACAGACTAGAGAGAGTAATACAAATCAAGGTGTATATATACAGAGGAGGGTGAGACCAGGTCCACAATGGTCAGGTATTAGGTAATGACCCTACTAATCTTTAAATAGCACACAACGGTTGGTGGTCAGGTCAGATGGTCAAGTGACCCGGCCTTCTCACCTGATCACAAATCTTCTTAATTACAAAATTGTCCAGCTTGTACATGCCGTTACTCAAATTCATGTTGAATGCTTCGGTATGTTTAATAAGACTAGATTCTATGATGTTCCTACTATCAATTGAATTACATGGTAATATTGAGGAGGCATTATCCCAGTCAATGCAATGCTTGTTATCCCTCAAATGAACAAACAGAGCATTGGATTCCTGGCCTGTCCTAACACTGTATTTGTGTTGTTTAATTCTAGTTGCAAGATCTTTACCTGTCTGGCCTAAGTAAAACATATTACATTCCTTGCAAGGAACTTTATAAATGCAACCAATTGTGTTGTTGGGGGAGTTCTTGATTAACATTTGTTTAACAGTGCATGAGTTTTTAAATGCCACATTGACGTTCCAGGTTTTTAGCTGTGCAGGAATGTGTGAGAAATTTTTGTGAAATGGTAATATTAAGATATTCTTATGGTCATGGGTGGGCTTGGGGTCAGTTCTATAAAAAGTTTTCTTAGTAATGTTTAAGCATTTGTCTATGAAAGATCTAGGGTATTTAAGGTTTGAGCCAATATTATATATATATTTGTATTCCTCATCGATGAATTCCGGACTGCAAATTCTCAAGGCACGTAAAAACATTGTTGAAAATACTGACTGTTTGACTTTATTATGGTGGGCAGAATAATAATGAATGTATGAACACACATTAGTTGGTTTTCTATAAATACTGAACTTAAAAGTGTTACCTATTCTGTGTATCAGACAGTCTAGGAATGGCAATTTACAGTCTTGCTCTAATTCCACAGTGAATTTGATCGAGGGGGCTAAGTTGTTAAGTTGTGGCAGGAAAGCTTTTAGGTCCTCATTACATGGCCAGAGACATAATACATCATCAACATATCTAAACCAGACTGCTGAGGGTGGTAAAATATTACTTAATAGTTTCTTTTCAAAGAATTCCATATATAGGTTGCTTAATACAGGTGAGAGTGGATTACCCATTGCCATACCAAATTTTTGAGCATAATATTCCCCATTGAATTCGAATTTGCAATCCTTAATACATAGTTTGATGAGTTCGATGAAGTCGTCTTTCGAGACGGGCAGTGAAATGTTATCCAGGGAATCTATGAGGAACTCTAGTAAATCATCAACTGGGACCTTTGTAAAGAGTGACGTTACATCAAAGCTGACCAGTTTAAAATCATGATTAATGTGTAAGTTATTGAGTTTATCAACCAGATCCATATTATTCTTGATATTGGAGTTAGAAATGTTGCCAACTAGGGGATTTAGTAAAGAAACTAACCATTTAGATAGTTTATAAGAGATTGACCCAACTGAGCTAATGATGGGTCTTGCTGGGTTATTGGGCTTGTGGGTCTTGATTACACCGTACATGTATGGCAGTGGAGGGGACGTTGAAGTAAGATGTTTAATGAGAGTAGCTTTGCCTCTCAATAGGGACTTCAGTTTTTTGTTGAACTGGGTGTTGACAGTGTTGAGAGGATTATTTATGAGTTTAGAATATGTTGTAGTATCATATAAAAGGTCATTCATTTTAGAGATATAGTCATCTTTGTTTAAAATCACTACTGTGTTGGCTTTATCTGCTTTAGTGACATGTAGATCCTTATTTTTCTTAAGGGCTTGGATTGCTTTGGTGAATCTTTCTGGACAGTTTGGAACACAAGGCTTGGACATAGATGCATACACAACACCTTTACACATGTTCACTTCTTCACTTGTCAAATTACTGAATTTCTCCAAATTGCAAAATGCTCTGGCTATGTCAACACTGTCGACTCCCTTGTTAGAACCATCAAAACTTAAACCATAGCCGAGGGCACACAAGGTATCATTGTCTAGTTGTTTCGAGGAGAGATTCACTACACAGTTGTTATTAAGAATTCCAGTCCAACCAACACAACCACAGTGTTAGATTAGGTTAGGAATCCAATGCCTCCTGTTTATTCATTTGAGGGATACCGAAGCATTGCATTGACTGGATAATGCCTCCTCATTATTACCATATACTCCACCTGATAGTAGGAAACATCATAGAATTCCAGTCTTATTAAACATACCCGAAGCATTCAACATGAATTTCTGAGTAACGGCATGTACAAGCTGGACAATTTTGTAATTAAGAAGATTTAGATCAGGTGAGAAGGCCGCCTCACTTGAATCATCTGACCTGACCACCAACCGAAACAGGTAAGCATATTTAAAGATTGGGGTAGGGTCATTACTCATACCTGACCACATTATTGTGGGACCCTGGTCTCACCCTCCTCTGTATATATACAATCTTGGATTTGCATATTCTCTAGTCTGCACTTTCACCCTGAAGAGCGAATTTCACACGAAAGCGCTTGGGAACTTCAGGTTTTTCTTTCTCCTCAGGGAAAATATATATATATATATATATATATATATATATATATATATATATATATATATATATATATATATATGTTGTTATATAGTTGTTACATATATATATTAGGTGGTTCCCAATTTAGGCAAAAAATAGGTTTCACATTTTTTTTTGTCACATCCTGGCAAAGTTTCCATTTGTATTGAAACATTGCCTGTAAATATGTTTTAAATATCTTAATAATAGAGGTGTTGCTCAAGTCAAATGCAAATTAACAATATTATGCCTATGCTAATGTTCAACACATCATTTCTAGTCCCCAAGCCTGACTCCAATTTAGTCTTAGTGGGTACACAAGTCAAGGCAGGGTCGCATGAGACCAGTCTCAATTCTCTTTGTCGCCCAGTAAGCACTACTTGAGCAATAGAATGATTTCTGTGTCAGTAACTGCCCGTGCAGATACTGCAGTTGCTGTTCGTCCTTGGTGATGTGTTCGAGAAATCTGGGACTACATACTTTTCTGTGATGATCATTGATCACAAGACAAAGTTTGTACACTGGCTTTTTACCCTGAGGCCAGGATCATCTTTTCCACTGTTCACCAGAGGGCTAGAAATCTAGACTGTTGAGCTTTTGAAAATGACCTTACCAATCATATAGGTTCTTCACTTTGAGTGCCTGATCAGATTAACCCGCTTGACATGCTTTCTCCAATAACGATGTTCATAGTTTCCAACATGCTGTCCTTCACTGCTGGGAGAACATCGTCGGTCAGCAGCGCCAATGCAACCAATCCTTCTGACAAGTACCAGGGTGTCTCATCATTTTGGAAAGTTGTTTTTGATATATAATGCTGATGGTACCTGTAGTCTTGCAGAGTTTAAGCAACACTGATCTCCCTTGGTGCCTTTGCGCAAGTGAGCTGTTGGCTCAGTCACATATATGCCCGGGCAAAGAAAATGCACCAATCACTAGTCCTTGTTCCTTGGCGTAAACTTAAACTGAGAACGGAATATCCGCTGACTTTGAAGGAATAAATGGTCTTTCACATCCATCGTGCTTTGGTGCATTGCACCGCAGCAGAAAATCCACTTCCCGAGAAGGTGATGTCAAGGAAGATGGAGGTCAGCTCTAGCAGCTTCTCGATAATCATCTCGGAAGTTGCGTCTCCAATAGAGCCTTCTCACGAAGTTATTAGATTGTTCTAACAGTTTGACCGAGTCTTCACAGATCGAAATGGTGGAGGAGTCTTCAAACTCTGCTTGTCAATTTTGTTCCCATTGGCGAATCTTCTGAACTGTTACGTCGTATAGCTGAGTGCCCCATTACAGCCTAAAAGCAACCCAGCTGCTGTTCTTAGTACATGGTAGCTGCAGGCAAAATATAGCAAATCACGACCCAGCAACTGCTCACTAACACACGCACCTTGTATGACCAGTATTTGAGCTTGTTGTATTCTAAACACATGCCATGTAATGATGTCTGCAATGTGCCATTGCTGCAAAGCTCTTTCACAATGCTTTTGCTTGTTCATCACCGGTACCAGAGAAAGTTTAAACAGTGAAGAAGTTGGGAGGTGCTATTGCCCGAGACAAGAACTGTGAGTCTGTCAACATGGCCCCCATGCCCCGTCAAATCAGGCATCACTTACCATCCCAGTGAACAATTAAAACTGACCCTGGTTTGAAGGGGACGTATTGTTCTTAAGTTACTTTATGATAAAGGACGTTTCCTCCCTGATGCTTGATCGATTCAGAATCCCATCTACTGACCATGGCCCAGAGCAGTTTGGGTGACAATGTGCATGGCCATTCTATATGAGGATTCTGTCCGATCTAATGCCGCAAGTGAAAGCTCCTGGAGTTAGAACTTTTTCGCCCATGCTCTTTGATCATAGGCGGAGCTGGCGCTGATAGTCAGGAACTGGGTTGGATTCCTCAGAAGAAGACGTACATTGCTGTCCAAGACAACGATGGCCTGGCATTTTTGGCTTTTTCCTTCTGCACCGTCTTGCAGCCAACTTCTTTCATTGCTTGGAGAGTTTTTTCAGTCGTTTCTGTCTTTCAGGAATACTTATCAAGAGATGACATGTCCCCCACGACGCCCTTTTTTTCTGTTGCTATTACAGTCCTTTTTATTCCTTCCTGGAATCGTCATTATATTCAGCACTAACATGTGCAATGTCAAAGAGATTCAAATGTATCAGTGAACTCTTTCTGTTGAGTTTTGTCTTAACAAGAGAGTTCTTTTCAAACCAATTCAATTTGTCAAATATTTTAGGCAATCTGATTCACACAATCTGGTTTAGGTGTGTGGGGAATGTTTGCTTTTGTCCAAAATTGAAGAACTTTTATTCCAGACTTCCAGTTGCCACTCTGATAAAAGTTTTTTTCTGTATGCGATGCAGGTTTAAAATACTGTAGTAACACTTGCCCGTTTGAAGGTAACTTAGCCCCCTGTAATGTCATCACATAATGTCTTTATCAACACAATATTTTCTCGTGTTTTACCCTGCATTAGCCATTTTGACCTGAGGAATAAAAGTTACTAACTAGTATTATAAATTAATACGAGAATACTGCAGAACTGTTTTGACTTCAATCATCAATCACGACCACAGGCAAACTCCCACACCGTGCTAAATATGACGCACTAGTCAGGCGCGTATCGGTTACAGCAATCGATCACATCGATTACTTAATTTTTTGACAGCTTGGAGCAACCCTAAATATTAATATATTTAAAAATAACTCACACAATGTTTGGTCCCAAATGGAAACTTTTAGCAGGGTCTGCTGACCTGACCACCAACCGTTGTGTGCTATTTAAAGATTAGTAGGGTCTTACCTAATACCTGACCATTGTGGACCTGGTCTACCTCTGTATATATACACTTGGTTTGTATTTCTCTTTAGTCTGTACTCACCCCTGAAAGTGAATTACACAGCGCTTGGGAACTTCGTGTTTTCTTCTTTCCTTGTGGTTATGTATATATATATATATATATATATATATATATATATATATATATATATATATATATATATATATATATATATATATATATATATATATATATTTAAATATATATTTAAATATATATATATATATGTGTGTGTGTGTGTGTATCATCAGTCCATATCGCACGAGGACTTCCATATACAAACAATACACAAGTCGGGAATCGATCTGCGTGTGAACAGGGATCGCTACCACCCCGCCACAACGATAACAAAAGGAATCCTATTTTTTTTTATTTCATACAAAAACTGTTCATTCGTCTTTGTTAAGCAACGTGAACCTCCATTGCAGATTGCTCGGAACAACTATATGGTCGAAGTAACATTTTACCGAATCTAGCTAGGAAACCCGAGGCTACATCCCGACTAGTAAGGTATTGTTTGTATATGGAGGTCCGCGTGTGCACATAGGTTGGTGTTATACAGCATTATGTTAGTGCAGGCACTGCTTGCTTCCTCTCGCTTTCAGCTACCGCCGCTGGCTAGCCCTCGTGGTGAACAGGTAAGTAACTTGCATAAGTCTTCCCCTACCAGTACACAGCCTCTTCACCATCAAGACTCCTGCTTTCCCTTCTCGTGGCAACACAAGGTACCTGGGTACCTCGTGATCCCAGGCTAAACCAGCAGGGGATCTCGGAGTAACAGTGGGCCCCAGAGAGACGGCGCATAGGTCCACTCGCATGTAGACACGTCTGGTGCCTACCAACCACTGCCCCGCTGCCTTGCAGATTAACCTTGGTAATGTATAAGGCTACGGGAGTAAACCCCGAACGAAAAATCTACAGTGAACTCCCGCATCAGGCACACACTCTTACAGAACTCCAACAAGACCCCAACGGTGGAATAGACAGAACAGGTGACCATCATGGGAACCCAACGACTACACCGGTGGACGAAGGCAATGCCTGATGGACAGGCTACTAAGGCAATACCCATCAAACTGGGCAACTCTCCCTCTCCCCAGCCATTGCAACACTTGCACCACTAGATCAGGAAAATGGGGAGCCAAGGTGTGTGGTTGCAGTAAAGGGGACAGGCAGAGATGACTGCCAGAGTCTCTACTCACAAATTTCCACATGGGTTGCAAATAAAAGATGGTCGTTTATACACTAGGATCTCGGCAGCAGGAGCTACTCTGCTCACATCACATCAGGAGGGGCTAGAAAAGGTGCCCTAAACATAATCTGCCTAAAGAAGCAACCTGACTGGGCAACCGCACCCAGTAAAGTCATCCTTATGTGGTCGAAAACACAACTATAATTACAGATCCAAACAATAACAAATTATACAACCTCTTATGGTCGCTGCATGGAATATCAAGACCCCTCTGGATACTGGCACAAATTAGCATCCTGAAAGAGGAACCGACCTTGTGGCAAAAGAGATGGCTAGGTATAACATCGACAAAGCAGCAATTAGTTAGTCCCGGCTCCAAGACGATTGTCGACTCACAGAATGGGGGTCTGGCTATACCTTCTTCTGTAAGGGTAAGCCTGCTGCGGAAAGAAACCGGATTTATGGAGTTGACTTTGCCATCGGGCCAAGGAGTCCTACAGAGGCTAATTGAAATGCCTGATAGGATCAACAACTCCTCATGATGCTGAATCACTCACGTCATGCATACGCCCCAACACTGGTTGCAGAGGATAACATCAAGGACGCATTTTATGACGACCTCGAGAGAGTGCTAACCTCTATCCCCAGATAAGATAAGGTTGTGCACATTGGTGACTTCATTGCCACAGTTGGCAGAGAGAATGACATTTGGCAGGGAACCAAAAGGAGAAATGGACTAGGCAAGTGTAATCCCAACGGCCTACTCCTCCTCAGGAAGTGTGCTGCACACAACACCATGTTTAGGCAGGCCGACAAGTTCAAGGATTCCTGGCAACACCCACGATCCAAACACTGGCATCTCATTGACTACATCTTCGTCAGAGAAAGAAATCGCCGAGATGTCCTCATTACCCGTGCCATGCATAGCTCAGATCACTGCGACACTGATCATCGGCTCATCAGAGCCATGCTCTCACTTCACGTCACCCCAAAGCAGCGAAGGCAGCAAGCCTTCAGAAGAAGGTTTAACACTAAGCTTCTGGAGGATCCAGCAGTAGCACATGCTTTGAGAGAGCAGCTAGAACATGGGCTTATAAACAACCCGACAACAAAAAACCCAAATCTTAATGCCGAATGAGATATTCCCAACACTGTCATGACAAAAAGCTGCAGAGAGAGACCCTCGGCCAGATTAAAAGGATAAACCAGGACTGGTTTTATTAAAATGACTCGGAAATAAATGTACTCGTCGATGATAAATGTGCTGCTTTAACTGACTGGCAGAACAACTCTCAGTCTCGGACCAAAGCTGATATCTCCCACCAAGAAGAAAGCGGCGGCCCAGTGCGAACTTCGCAATCTAAAGAACGACTGGTTTAAAAATAAAGCATGTGAAACACAAAAATTTACATGTCAACACAAGATGCATTAATTTTCCAATTACACTAAAACATTTTATGGGCCAATTACTCATGGCGCAGCCGCCCTCAGCTCATCAGACGGTAATTCTCTAATTAAAGACGAAGAAGGCTTCCTTTAACGCTGGAAAGAGCACTACTATTCGCTGTTCAACCAAAACACCGATGTGGATATTCTGACTACCCAGCAGGACCTTCAGCATCCGGAGCAGACCCACCTCAGCTATCCTCTATCCCTGGATGAGGTAGCTATTGCTATCAAATATGAAAAAAAAAGCAAAGTCACAGGGCCTGGTGGAATTCCAGCCGAGGTGTATAAAGTAGGAGGACCTCTGTTTACCAGCCGTCTCCACTCTCTCCTGGAGAATATATGGGAAAAGGAGGAAATCCCCCATGTTCCTAAAGACGCCTCCATCATCAATATTTATAAGAACGAGGGAGACCGGCCAGACTGTGGCAACTACCATGGGATCTCGCTGCTGTCCATAGCTGGCAAGATTATCACCAGAACCCTCTTAAACAGACTTCTTTCTAAGGCGGAAAATTTCTTACCAGAATCTCAATGTGGCTTTAGACCATCACATGGCACCATTGACATAATCTTTGCTGCCCGCCAGATACAGAAAAAGTGCCGAGAACAGCGTCGTGACCTGTACATGGCCAACATCGACCTAACCAAGGCCCTCAATTCGGTCAACAGAGAAGCCCTCTGGGGGACCCTCAGCCGTTTTGGCTGCCCACCAAAATTCATCGCCATTATGAGGCAACTGCACGATAGCAAAAACGGCAGTGTCCTGCACAATGGCACCCAGTCTGAGTTCTTCCCCATTCAAACGGGGTTAAAACAAGAATGTGTACTGGCACTAACTCTCTTTTCCATTTTCTTGGTTGCCTTCCTGGTGGGGTGGACATTCAGTACAGGATGAAGGAATGAAGGGTCTTTTCCACATAAAACGACTCCAGGCAGGAACAAAGGTTTCGGCAGCTTCCAATACTGAACTTGTGCTCTCACTGAACGCAACCGACAGGAGATCCTGAACACCTATGCAGATGCATATACTCGCTTCGGCCTTGACGTGAATGCACTTAAGACTCAGATTCTCTTTCAGCCTGCCCAAGGTTCAGCCACACCTCTAATATCCACCCCGCTCTAATGTTACCCACTTTCGGTATCACGGCTCCCTCCTGTCCACCACTGCAGACATCGATTAAGAGATTCAACATTGGATGAGATGTGCAACTCAAGCCTTTGGCAGACTCCGTTCCCATGTCTTTAGCTGGAGGGAGCTGAAATTATCTACAAAGTTGCACATATATCGAGCAGTGGTCCTCCTCACCCCGCTATATGGCAGCTAGACATGGATCACATACAGAAGACACCTCAAGGCACTTGAAAACTTTCACCAACGTAATCTATATGTTCCATCCTCTTAGTTCGCTGGGAAGACAACAGAACAAATGTCAGTCTTCTCGGTGACACCAACCGTAGAAGCATCAAGGCTACCATTATCCAAGAACAACTTCACTGGACTGGCCATGTTACCCGCATGGGCGACAGTAGACTGTCAAAGCAGCTACTTTACAGTCACTTAACGAATAGTAAACGTAACGCTGGCAGGCAACTGAAAAGGTATAAGGATAGTCTTAAGACAAACCTGAAAAAGTGCCAAATCGACCCCCTCACCTGGGAGACGATTACTCCACACTGTAACGCTTGGAAGGGCACCACACAAGAAGGTGTCAATACTTTCGAGTTCGCCCGACTGCATACGAGGGCAGACAAGCGCCAACGCCAGAAAGACGCTGCCGCCGCTCCTCCCAGACAAAATATAGGGCTGTACATGAGTAACATCTGTGAACAACCGTGCCGGTCCCGTATCGTACTCTCTAATCACCTCAGAACTCATCAACGTAGGTGACATCCTTAATAACTCATATCATTGCATCATCGTCATACTCGATTCCGAGTGACAGCAAAGTAACAGTACTGTGTGTAGGTAGGTGACTGTGACTCTGTATTCTGTATGTTGGCAAGCAAAATATTGATACTGGTATTAAGTGAATAGCAACATTTTTTTTTTTTTTTAACGAATGATTAATTTAATATCTCTAATTTTCCAATTCGTAATTATAGGATTAGTTTGAACGGGAATGAACGATAAAGTAACTAGTAATAAGAATATGAGTACAATTTTATATATGATAACGAGTAGAGTATATAATGAATACACACATGGATTATAAAAAGAATAAAAACGCAAATAAGAGAGGGAATAAGAGTGAGTAATAATGATAAGAGTCGCATCATTATTCATTTTCATGCGCGACTGAAGTAGATTTTTAACACGTAAATTGCCATACGATTCTGCATCAACAGTAACACCGAAATGCCATCTACACACACTAACATGAACACAGAAAGATATACATATTCAAGTAGTCGCCGGGGAAAAAAGAACAATATCTAGCAACTCATTTCATTATTCAGTAATTCATTCGATTTCTAAATGTCCGTAATAGTGATATTATCGTTTCTTGTTTGATATTCTACATTGATGCGTCTGTCCATGCCTTCGTCAGATAAAAAAAAAATAGAGGGCTTTGTGCATGATCCTGATGTACTGTACACCGTCAACACATGTTCATGGTTTGAGTATTTAAAGAATAATATTAAAATTAGTATAACAACGAATTACTGTAAATTAGCCAAAACAACAGCTCTTCGCCATGACTGTTATGTAAAGGAGAGGTTCATGCGTTACTTATTATCTATCTATCTCTCTCTATCTTGTCTAATATCTGTACCCCAGTCATTTTATATTATAATTGTGAAATCAGAAGATAGAGACAGCTTTCGTTGCTCTAGAATCGAGAACAACGAAAAAAGACAAACAGATACGGACAGAGTGTGACGCACATAAAATTTAATAAACATAGGTGTAAATTTCCCCAGCTGACATACGGCAAACAGGCAGTGATGTTCTATAAGCGATGTAAACAAAGGAATGACGTCCGATTCAGCTTAGCCTAAATTTTTTTATTTTTTTTCATTTATTTTTTTTACGGGGATTAGGCCACCCGAGCACAGGTCACTGACCCACATCAGGGCCTGGGGGGCGAAAATATAATAATTATAATAATAACAACAACAACAGCAACAATAACAATAACAATAACAACAATAACAACAACAACAATAATAACAATAATAATAATAATAATAATAATAATAATAATAATAATAATAATAATAATAACCATAAATAAATCCACAAACGAAAAAGTAAATTTAGAGTGAGAAACGATATACAGTATGTTGTGTTGTCAATAGAAAGAGAAACAATTGAGACCCTGCAATTGTGTGTAAATGAGGCAGAAAGTCAGATCAGCAACCTGGGACTTGGTCACAATTTTTGTGATGCCATATAGCAGCAGGGTCTACCATTAGACAATACATTATGCTTTCAATATCCCCCCAGGCGGTAGTACCTCCCTGTTTGATAGCTGCCTCCTACCTACTTCCTAGCGAGAGATGTTTTGCTCACGTAACACGCGAGACTCCTTCCTTACCCTAGATGGAGGAAGGAAGTGAGGTGTAGTTGAAGGATGGAAAGGAAAAGTGAGGGTAATGGAGAAGGGAGAGGTGTGGGTGACAGAGAGACAGAGTCAGGGCGATACACTAGGTCTTAGAAAAACTATAGTTTATTATTATTTCTCTATTATTATTATTTGAAGAAGAAAAAAAAAAGAAGTAAAGAGACAGACACAGAGAGATAAGTTGAGATAGCCCAACAACCAACACACGAGACGTAGACTCTGATTGGTCAGTCACATTCGCGCTCTACTATACTGCCAGATTCTGGGGTCACTAATTCTAAGGGGGATAACTTACCTATAGTCTTAATTTTAAAGGTTGCTGCCACCAGACCCCCTCTGGGCAGTATGTAGCTCGTTAGGTAGCGGGCATAGTGGACTAGGCATTGGGGTTAGGTTTTTCATTGACCAGATCGATAAGGGGAAAAAAGGGTGAAACCATAACATGTCTTAACTAATTTATTCCTTATAAAACATACTGCATTCCGTTAAAATACAAGTGAGTTGGCCTTCCTCAGAAGAACAACGACGACTTTGGTTACCCTGCTCGACAACAGACGTCTTGCATTAACTGCGTGTCATCCACATACTTATTGCATAACAATCAGTGACCTCCTTACCTCGGTCATCCCTTCTTACAATAACACTCAACACGTCAGACTGCTCCACCTGTATGGAATATAGTACCTTAGGATATCATACATGGTAGCATCATCTCACCTCCCTGTAGCATCACCTCCACACCTGCAAGTACGGGACTCCTGGAAATTTCTAGGTACACATATCAGGCACCTCGTTCGCACACCGCCCTCGGTGGGTAGAGACGAGGCTTCACCAAGAGACATACCAGTACTGTTTCTACGCCTGGTATTATAGGTCGCTCCAAGTAACGACCGCAGAGTTTTTCAACATTCCGTTAGGTATTTCCACTCATATGTGGTGGTATGCCTGGAATCCACAGGTTCACAGTGGATTAGCATAGCTGGGAGTAGTCATCTCACATGGTGGGACGCTCACGGGGGTAATGACCGCCGTTCTGGTGAGTGGGTACCTGAGTTGATGAGAGAGGGGGTACCACTGAGAAATAATGCCTGATGGGCCGTTATCACACACCCTAACATTACTATTTCACTTTATACATCAGGCAAAGTTTGAAGGTATTATAACTGCTATAAGTCTTGTTTTAGGGCTGAATACAGCCCGATGAAGTTCACTGACCTGAGTTGATGAGAGAGGGGGTGCCACTGAGGCATGAGGTCCTGCGCCTCTCACCGACGTAGGCCTACAGTTTCCAATCTTTAATTTTTACTTTGATTTCTTATGGTTCCCACATGAACACTTTCCCGTTTATTGTGACCTGGTGTCTTATAAAGACATATTTTAATCCTAACTTACATACTAGAATACGGTTAGAGTTTGACAGTTCCTGGGAAATTAATTGGGCTATATCAACAACTCACACCTGTAGGCCGGGCGCAAAGGACGCTACCCTGAAACAAAAGTCGAATGTTCATAGCGTGGGTATATCCACTTCACTTAAAACGGTAATTAGGGATCCTCCCCTCACACATTGCACTATTTGAACACAGACATAAGATTCTCTGATCACTGTACATGTCGTGGGTATACGTCACCCGAGGATACGAGGTGTATTAAGTTCACACCGATGCATACAAGATATTTCCTTTCAAGTATAGTTTCTGGGTCACTTCCAACACCTCACATAGTTCTGATACATTTATCCCTTTTTCAGATCATTGTTCTCATGTATTTTCATATGATATCTGCGGAAGGTACAGTATGTTCGCTAAACGTTAACAGACGTAAATAGTATGACCTTCAAACCACGATCTACACTAGTACACTATTCCGAATCAATTGGACTTTCCCAATCATCTTATAGATACCTGGAGTTTTCCTTAATGCTATGAATACATACAATTTATATTATATAACCGTACCTGGGTACAATTCAACAAATGATTCATTAACATTGAGTAGGCGAGTTAGCCTTTATCAATGTTTCCCGTTTTCTGAGATTCTACAAGCGCGGTGGATTTGAATGTTAAATAGCGTAATTTGAATTAAAAGGGGTTTTTAGGAATGACTATGATGTGCGCAGTACACTACATCTCGTCCCAAACCCAGCTCTGCCGCCACACAGTGTTTACAAAGGGGTGCTGGTGGTAGAGTGGTACCGCTCTTGCCTTCGCAAGCGAGATGTCACGGGTTCGATTCCCGGGCCGGTGGAAGCTGTTTGGACACACTTCCTAGCCCCCATTAGTCCCTGTTCACCTAGCAGTAAAGTAGGTACCTGTTGTAAGTCGAAAGTTGCGAATTCGTATTCAGGGACAAGTTGCTGGAGCTTCCAATAACTTGATGACACAAACCATTGACTCTTCAGGCTTCTATGCCCTTGACTCTTCAGGCTTCTACGCCCTTAACTCATGAGACATAAAGGCAAGCATGAACTTAGCATGCTTCCCTGTTGGGCACTGTAAACGCTTCTGCGCTTCACCTTACACAAGGATGTAGGGGAGTGCCCAATAAATAAATAAAAGAAAAAAAGTGTTTACAAATCAGTGTCTTATTCTTCTTCTTTACCTTGTAATAAACGGTGTATTATTTCCTTCTTTTTATTTCTTCTTTCCATTTATTTACTTACTTTTACTCATTTTATTTTTCAATTCTCTTTTCTTATTATTACTCTTTATTTCGGTAGGTGAAGGAGGGGAGTGCAGGAGAGAGGGAGGAGGAGGTAGGCCTGTGGTTGAGGGAGGTGGGGGGTTTGCCTGTGGTCACCCCCCCACCAGAGGGGGGGGGGCGAGAGGGAATAACTGTGGGGAATAAACCAACATGCAATAACTTATACACAAGGGGACGTTATTCAGAATGGATATTTACACTTTCAAAACAAAAACCTATTCTCCAAGCTAATTAAACGGGGTCACTTGAATCACAATACAGTTCATGAAACGGATAAAACCTTAAGTTCACTTACTAATTATTGTTACTCTACTAGCCATCGACACCCGCCATGTTCACTGACACACACCAACCTAGACTATTTAAAAGAAAGACGTCCTATGGGACAAAGACTATATACAGTAAGAACACACCACTGTAACGTCATAAACTTTAGCTCCGCCCCATCCAATGATGACACGCTACCTCTGGTAACCAGAGGGTGATCAAGGACTATGGTCTTGCCTTGCTTGACGTTTGATTATTTATTTTTTTAATAGAATACTCGTAAGGCTAAAGCTTTTCTGTGGCCAGGCATAACAAAATTAATGCCTCAATTTCTCATAGTCCTCCAAAAATAAGTGATATAGCAAAAAAAAACAAGAAGCAAAATATCACAAGGAAGCACCGGGAGGGGCCGGGCATTTCGCTGATGACCTGGACGAAGTAACCCAATTTGTTTGCTTATTTGCAATGCAAAGATTTTCCTTTTGCTAGACAAGCAAGGTGAATGTCTGAGGGTATTCCGGATGACTGGATATTGCCATACAATGTATACTTAAGAAAATATTGCAAGGTTCTCTGGGCGTTAAAGATCACGACCGTCGCCAGTGATGTAACTCCGGTTTTTCCTATATTTGGGGCAATATTGTTGTGTGTTTTTTTTGCCAGACGTGGCAAGAACAATGTCTCACGGTCTTATGGATGACCTGATATTGACTGACATTGCAAAATTAGGAAACTACAAGAAATCTTTCTTTGCGTGCTGAAACAAGTATGGTGTTGAGACCTGAAACCCACGTACCAATGTACTTAATTTATTTTTTTTAGAGATTATTAAAGATGTTCAGATTTCTTTTTGGCCACATATAGCAAGATGAATGTCTCACCTTCCTGCAGATACCTGGATATCATATCTGGCAAGTGTCACAAGTATATACAGTATAAATATTATAAGGGGCTTGCTAAAGCCTAAGGAAGGAAGGATATTCCTTTAACACATTGTCAATATTATTTACAGTTTTCCATTTATCACAATTATTCTTATCTCTGAGATATCTGTAATACTTGATCCACTCTTTGCTTGGGATTTGAGCTTTGTTGATGCACTCGTATATTGCACAAATAACCATAATTGTTGATACACGATACACTGGTACCTGGACCAGACGCGGACACACACGGTTATACCAGATGATGCGTGTTTACAACAGTGACGTCACCGAGCTGTGCATTGTGGGTAAAACAAATGCCCAGTGGTCTCCTTACTGTCTCTTATCCTTACTATGGGAAGCTTCATGTTCGTGACGTCACGTCTCACAGGCTCTCCTTATTGTTTCAGGCCTAAGGCAGTCACACTGTCATTGGTAATTTTGAGCGGGAACATTTGGGCAGGTCATCTGCTTTTTAACTGAATTTTCATACATATTTTCTCTAAAACAAGATATTATTTACTCTAAAATCATGGCACTGTTACAACCTCGTGTTTTAACGAGTAACTCGAGAGTTCATTATAATTATTATTATTATTATTATTATTATTATTATTATTATTATTATTATTATTATTATTATTATTATTATTATTGTTGTTATTATTATTATTATTATTATTATTATTATTATTATTATTATTATTATTATTATTATTATTATTATTATTATTATTATTATTATTATTATTATTATTATTATTATTATCATTATCATTATCATTATTATTATTATTATTATTATTAATATTACCGGGCATGGGATGGATCACATAGCATGGGGTGAATCACAGGGCGTGGGGTGGATCACATAGCATGGGATGAATCACAGGGCGTGGGGTGGATCTGGGGCGTGGGGTGGATCTGGGCGTGGAATGAATCACAGGGGTGTGGGGAATTGAATCTGGGGCGTGGGGTGGATCACAGGGCGTGGGATATAGATCACAGGGCGTAGGATGGATCTGGGCGTATTAGGATGGATCACAGGGCGTGGGATGTGTGGTGGCTTTTCGCCCTAGAGGTAAAAAACCAAGAGGGGGTGGGAATATATCAGAGGCGTATTGAGAATATATTGGTCGGCGTGGGAAGAGACTGATCATGAGGGGGACAACAAGGAGGCGTGAGAATTTATCAGCCAGCGTGGGGAAGATAACGATCAATAGCAGGGGGTGATTGAGCGCTTCCTGGCCTCTCTCTCTCGTTCACACACACACACACACACACAAATTGATTTATGATATGCATCGTCTATTTAGTTAGTAATTTCATCACAAATAGTGAATATTCCTTTTGGATAAATTAAACAAATGTATTAAAGCTTTCTATTATAATGAAGACTAATCGATTTGAAAATTATACAGGGTATTTATTTATTTCTTTTCTGCTTGTGTGAAAAAAGTTGGAAAATATTTATAGTGTAAATAATGAAACACACTATGCTGGATAAGTTTGGTGAATTAAACAATAAATTTAAGTCCAAAACCTGATTTACAGAAAGGGTAGACAAACAATAACCATTTTAGCTATGACAGATTACGGTGTTCTTTTATCATTAACACAATAACTGAAAATCACAGTTTTCTTTATTTTCTTTTAATTTGAAAACCTATTTCAAAATATCAAATTAGAAAATTGAAACATCTTGTTTTTGAAAAATTTGATAGAACAAAATAAAATACGAACTGAAGCAACTAATGTACTGAAGTGAAATATATAACTAGCCTATGTGTTGCATCTCAGAAGCATAATTGCATCAATGATATCATTTTTCATTCCCTTAGTTCATTATTTTTTCGTATTTCGTAACTGAAAAGTAACGTACCGAACCATAAAGAAAATATCGTACTGTAATTTTGCACCGTACTTTAGAAAAACAACATCAACAATACCCGTGCCGTACCGAATTCCGTACTGTACCATGCCGAACTCCGTACCGTACCGTAAAGTACCGTACTACGTATACTGCCAGCCTTGCCTATGGGTTCTAATGTTATTGCGACATGAGTGGCATGCGTCTCCTATTCAGTTATGCATCAGTCGCAGTGATTGGCCGAGCGAAGACACACCACCGCCACCTGTTGGCATTTTACGAATCAATGCCAGAGTTTTTACGTAAACCACAGATAAGTTATGAACCATTAATGAATCGTGTTTACGGTAGTTCCTATGAACTTCAGCTCTCCCAGCAGTTATGAACTTCGTATCTCAGCATTGTTAGTGATTTTGGGGCCTAGTTCCTCAAGCTTGTGTATATATACAGAATATATATATATATATATATATATATATATATATATATATATATATATATATATATATATATATATATATATATATATATATATATATATATAGACACCAAAATCATTACCTTAAGTCGCATTGTTCCAGACATGCTGACTTATGAAGGAACGTCGACCATTTTGGAAAATGACGCTGTATGCAACTCGCACGCATTTTTGACGATGACATCACATGGTTTCATAATCTCCACACCCCAAAGATTAGTTTTAGCAATACAGAAAAATGCTACACAGTTGACCCGACCTGCTCGAAAACTAAGGCCCTTTTGGGGTCTTGCTCTTGGACTATTAATGAATAGATAAATGGTTGGATGATTAGTGAAATAAACAGAAAATGGAAATGCGAAAAGGAGAAATAGGGGGACGGATACTTACAAACATACATACATGGATAAATATATAAATAATAATAATGCTTGCCCCTTGTGTAACGAGGATGGCCGGCCCAAGGGCCACCTAGGCATGAATTTGTTTAAGGTGTAGAAGCTGTAGCCAACACAACAACCACACCCTGAGTTAACGAGCTGCATATCTTAGTGTCAAGGAATAGTTCGAGAAGACTGGACAACTCGCCAACTGCACTGGCTAACCATTACTCCGGAATAAGATCTGCAAATCGATTAATATCAAGGTTCCCAATTACTGCTGGGGAGACAGGCAAATGGCCTATAGTTTCACCCTGCCCGGGGATCGAACCCTGGTCCGCTCGCTTGTGAAGCAAGCCTGCAGACCACAGGTCGACGGATGAATTTATAGATGTAAATAGACAGCTAATAGAAACTGTATACCAACGAATCACCAAGAAGACATTAAAACCAACATAAAATTTATCGCAGCCAATAAATAAATATTTCACAGCACTAGAGGTTGAGACATAAAACACCACTAGTGACTGTGACAGTAACAGCACTAGTAAGTGTAACAATGACAGCACTAGAGACTGTGACAGTAACAGCACTAGAGACTGTAACAATCACAGCACTAGAGGCTGAGACATAAAACACTAGTCTGTAACAATAACAGCACTAGTGACTGTGACAGTAACTGCACTAGAGAATCTGACAATCACAGCACTTTGGGCTGTGACAGTAACAGCACTAGAGACTGTAACTATAACGGCAAGCAGCAATTTTAGCAGCAGAAATAACACTGGTTAGCGCCAACACCCACCCACCCATTGACCCCCCCCCTACCTCAAACGCGCACACTTCAAGCCACCCAACCCCACACATATACACCCGTTCACCCACTTCCACACAACACATATATACTGTAGACACACCCTATGCAATGCATACACACCCGCTCACCCACCCTACATACACATACTCACACACTGCTACTACTTTGCTGTCACTCTGAATCGAGTATGACGATCATCCAGCTATGATACAATCATATGATTGATTAAGGATGTCACCATCATTAGTGAGCTCTGAGGTGACTCGAGAGGTCGATACGGGACCAGCAGGGTCGTCCACAGATGTTGCACGTGTAGAAGGCTATATCTAGTGCGGGAGGGGCAGCGGCATCATCTTTCCAACACTGGCGCTTGTCTGCCTCGATATCCAGTCGGGCTAACCCGAAAGTATTGATACATTCTCTTATGGTGCTCCTCTGAGCGATGCGATGTGGAGTGATCGTTTCCCTGGTGAGGGGTCTATTTTTTACTTTTTCATGTTTGTCATAAGACTATCCTTATACCTTTTCCATTGACCACCAGCGTTACATTTATTATTAGTTAGGTGACTGCACAGTAGCTGCTTTGGCATGTCTCGCTGCTATACAGCAGGGTGGGGAGGACCACTGCTCGATATACATGTAACTTTATAGATAATTTCATCTACCTACAGCTGAAGACATGGGTACAGAGTTTGCTAAGGCCTTGAGATGCACATCTGATCCGATGTTGAATCTCTTCATGGATGTCCGTGGTGGTGGACAAGTGAGAGCCGAGATACTGAAAGTGGATAACATTAGAGAGGGTAGTACAGTTAAGCTGGATAGATGGTGGAGGTGTGGCTGAACCAGGGGCAGGCTGAAAGAGAATATGAGTCTTATGTACATTCGCCTCAAGGCTGAAGTATGCATACACATCTGTGAAAATGTTCAGGATCTCCTGTAGGTCGTGTTCAGTGTTAGCGACGAGGGTGAGGTCGTCTGCATACAGAAGTTCAGTAATGGAAGCTGCCGACATCTTTGCTCCTGCCTGGAGTCGTCTTATGTTGAAAAGACCCTTTATCTGGTACTGGGAATCCCCCCCTGCTGGTTTAAATTGGCACTGGCATGAGTAAGGAAGGCAGTCAAGAAAATGGAAAAGAGAGTTGGTTCCAGTACATATCCTTGTTTTACCCCTTTTGGCTCGGGAAAAACTCAGATTGGGTGCCATTGAACAGGACATCCAAGCCATCGTGGAGTTGCCTCATAATAGCAATGAATTTTGGTGGTCAAACAAAACGGCTGAGGGTGCGGCAAAGGGCTTCCCTGTTGACCAGAGTCAAATGCCTTGGTAAGGTCAATAAAGGCCATGTACAGGTCACTTTTCCTGTATCTGGCAGGCATCATAGATCATGTCAGTGGTGCCACATAATGGTCTAAAGCCACATTCAGATCCTGGGAGGAAGTTTTCCGCCTCAGGAAGAAGTCTGTTCAGGATGACTCGGACGATAATCTTGCCAGCTACCGACAGC
This sequence comes from Homarus americanus, assembly GCF_018991925.1. Lineage (NCBI taxonomy): Eukaryota > Metazoa > Arthropoda > Malacostraca > Decapoda > Nephropidae > Homarus > Homarus americanus. Next base: position 5,951,358 of record NW_024737097.1, read on the forward strand.
ATTGAGATCCCGCGGTAGGTGCCACAGTCTGACTGGTCTCCCTTGTTCCTATAAATATTGACGATGGAGACTTCTTCAAGAACTTGGGAGACTTCCGCCTTTTCCAATACATTCTCCAGGAGAGAGTGGAGACGGCTGGTAAGCAGAGGTTCTCCTCCTTTCTACACCTCAGATGAGTTTCCATCAGGCCCAGAGGCTTTGCTATTTTTCATCTGTTTGATGGCTGTAGCTACCTCATCCAGGGATGGAAGACAGCTGAGGTGGGTCAGCTCTAGATGCTGAGGGACCTGCTGGGTAGTCAAGATATCTCCATCGCTGATTTGGTTGAGCAGTGAATGGTAGTGCTCTTTCCAGCGCTGAAGGATGCCTTCTTCGTTTTAATTTGGAAGTTACAGTCGGAAGAACGGAGGGGGACTAAACCCTGAGTGATTGGCCCATAAAATGTTTTAGTGTAATTGAAAAATTTGTACATCTTGTAATGAGCTGCAAGTTTTTATTTTTCGTTTCACATGCTTTATTTTTCAAATATTTGTTCTTTAGATTGTGACATTTGCTCTTGGCAGCCGCTTTCTTCTTGTGGAAGGTATTAGCTTTGATCCGAGACTGAGGGTTGTCCTGCCAGTTAGTTAAAGAAGCACGTTTATCATCGACCGGTACGTTGATTTCCGGGTCATTTTCATGAAACCAGTCCTGGCGTATTCTTTCGAGCTGGCTGCGGGCCTCTCTGCAGGATTTTGTCACAACAGTGTCAAGAATACCCCATTTCGCACTGGGATTTGGATTGTTTATTGTCGGGTTGTTTATCAGCCCTGTTCGAGTTCGTCTCTGACAGCATTTGCCACCACTGGATCCCTAAGATTCTTTGTGTTAAAACCTCTTCTAGAGGCTTGTTGCTTTTGCCGTTTTGGGGCGACGTGAAGTGAGAGTTTGGCTCTGACTAGCCGATGATCAGTGTCACAGTGGTATGAGCTATGTAATCCCTTTTTCTGACAATGATATAGTCAATGAGATGCCAGTGTTTGGTTCGTGGGTGTTGTCACGAACTCTTGAACTTGTCGGCCTGCCTAAACAAGGTATTGGTGATAGTGAGGTTGTGTACAGCACACTTGCTGAGGAGAAGTACGCCGTTGGATTACACTTGCCTACTCTATTTCTCCCTATGATTCCACAAACACACACACTCACATAATAGTGGCTGCCCATCGTGTAATGAGGATGGCCTGCCCTAGAACCACCTAGGAGTGAATTGGTTCAAGGTGTAGAAGCTCTCGTCAACACAACAACCACATTCTAAGTTAACGCTCTGAGTGACCAGTGTCAAGGAATAGTCCGAGAAGACCAGACAACTCGCCAACTGCACTGACGAGCCACAAATCGATTGACATCCGGGCTCCCAATTATTGCTGGGTAGACAGAGGCAAATGGTGTCAAGAATCTTGCTCATAGTTTCACCCTACCTGGGGATCGAACCCAGGTCCGCTCACTTGCGGGGTGAGCATGCTAACCATTACACCACACGCACACACACACACACACTCCTCTGCCCACCCCACCTACTCTCCCATCTACCTAGCACACAATCACCCCTCCATGACTAATTTGTTTTCACTCATAGAATCCCTGGTTAGAGGTAAACTGGAAAATAAATTCATAAATGTTTATGGGTTAAGTTTTCAAACCCAAATGGTCTTTTCTCCATTTATTAAAAAAAGTAAATTATTGCACAATTACTATACGAAGTCACAGTAATTAACGCTATGAACTGTGATCGTGAATAAGGGACGAAGCGAATATGTAATTAGCTTCGTATGCACACGTCTAGTGGTTGTGAGAGACAGGAATAGACTGGCCGAGGGCGGGCTACTTTATTCATGACTTTGCGGTTAAGAGACGAAAGTTCAGTGGAAATAAACTATCACATGGATGGCTACTTACAGCTCATAGGAAGGTTACCCTGGGTGATGTAATTATATAAACCCACATTTATATATGTAACCCACATATGTATGTATGTATGTAACCCACATTTATATATAAATATTACTGTCTGTTAGACAGGGCTTGATACATTGCTTGGCCACCACCGTCTGAGTTCTACAAGGAGTTAACTTATCCTTGCAGAAAACCCTATAGATATACCTACCCGTGTTACATGCAAGTATGTGGAGGCACTAAACTGCTTCAACCATGGGTTGGGAAACTACTGTATTCCTTGTCAGAATTGCCTTACGGGTGAGTATATTATGGGCAATGATGAATTTAGATGATACTGGATTACAGTAGCAACACAGAAATATTTTGGGGGAATAGCAAATCTTGCTGAAAATTAAAATGGCAGTTCAACGTTTAAAAAGGCAAAATAAGTTTCCTTAAAATAAGAAATAAATTTCAATTTATCTGAAACTATATTAAGTTCGCTGAAAGTCATATTAGGAACAGGAAACAAAGGAATCAAATCCGAGGTGAGATTTAAATTCAGTGTAAAATGTTGATGGGAAGGCAAGTTTTTTAACTAACTACAGGTGAGTTCACAATAATCCCGAGCCATATAATAACATTGAACAACTATGTGCTTACCACCATCCTGGCACCATAAAATGACACTGGTTTCTGCAGGGGAAAAATATTGCACATTATGAAGATGTGGATGAAACATCGTTTTCTTGGAAATAGGTGTATAAGTACATTGTTTCAGCGCTGTGCCGGTGTTTGCTTGTATGGACGCCAGTTTGCACAATCCTTCTGCAGTAAGAATAAATGCGAATGCGTAGGCCGGACATACATACAAATGTAGGTATGACGATTTACACTGTGTCAACATCTACTAATAAAAGTTCAGTTGGCTTGTCCAGAGTAAACACTGTGTCATTAAAATACAATGGAAAAGTTTCTAAATTTCCTGCATTAAACTTGCGTTGAGCTAGCATGGGTATGTGGATAAGTATAGCAGTGTGCGTGAGTGTTGCCTCGAGCAAAGGATAATAATATTCCACCTCCTGATTTGTGAATGTAGAGATAAGGTGGTACTCCGTCCTGGCTATTTGTGAGGCGTCAAGAAGAGTGTTTATAGGTACAAGCTGAGCATCCACGCGTCCTAACCCTGCATTAACCAAATTTGCAATTACCATGTCGTTGGTAGCATTAAAGCTTGAGCAGAATTTTCCGGAGCATGCAGATGCTCAGAAACATAAATTAGCCATTTCAGTGTAGGTACCGAACTAATTAAATCATGCACAACTCTAGACAATTGGTTAGATTAAAAAATTATAGTGTTAACCTTTGACTCCAAAGAATGGATGGCATGAAAGTTTGAGTTATAGCACGATTCTGTTTATGTTCTGTTGATTTACGATTTTCATGCAGTCGCTGTAGTTCTTGATAGGAAGCTAATGAGAGTACATTTGTGCACGCGCCCGTATCTATATGTAGGGCAAGTGAGGTAGCACCCACCTTCACAGGAACAGACAACACTTCTGCAACGACGCGACTGCCACTGGTGTGGTACCTCATGCCTCCTATCCCTATATCATTGGGGAACTAGACAGTCTTCAGAATTATGAGAGGCACACCACATATCACCTGTCGGTACCATAGCAGATTTGGTCTGAGCAACTGCTGAATAGGATTTACCTGTACATTACAGGTAGGTGGGTCTTGTCGTGGTCGTGGAGTTGTTGTTGGGGTTGTGTGGTGTTGGGGTTTAATACCATCTTGTTGGAGCTGGTAAGAAGAGTCAATTTTATGACCTTTCTTGTTGCAGTGTTTGCATACTAGAGGTTGTTTAGGTTTCGTGCCAATATCCTTGGAAACCGTTGATAAACAAGGGCCACAGGTGTGACCGTCCTGGCCAGGAGGGTACGGGGTACCATAAGTGCAATCTTACATGCGTAAGAAAGAATTGTATCAGTGTGGGCATAATCATCAGCCTTAGCTTGATTATATGCATAGTCCTGTCTTAACAATATAAAAGTCGCAAATTCAAGCATATGTGAAAATGTCTCTTTTGACATTCTGAATCGGCTGGATTGTCCAATTAACCAGGCCGTTCACACATATATTTATTATTTGGGTTTAAGTAACGAAACCCAAACTGTAGTTCCTTGTTTGAATATAAAAGGATAATATCTATAATTCCTGAGTGTAGATCGACAAGTTCCACTATATATGAGTGAATGAGAAAGGGACGGCATTTATGTAATATAAACGTTAGGTCACGTCCTTACGATATAAGTTGCTGTGAGTGACTCATGAGTAGTGACCCATCGAGGGAGAACGGTATGGGTACGTCGTTCCCCCTCGAGGGAAGACGGAGACATCCACTGCGGCTCTCAATTAACGTCTTCCTCTAGTCAAGGATATCAAACTACTGCTCGCTTCAGGTGGCCAGAGAGCCGGCTACTTATGCCTTTACTCAGCATAGTATGACGTAGCTTCCCGTGGGCACACCTTATCACGTGCATTGAACATGTCACCTCATAGCCAGTGGAAAGTTACAGGGTGGTGAATCTGAATATAATATCAGATGTATTGACCCATTTATATAATATGTTCTGTTGATGAGACAGGGGCCCATTACAATTCTGCCGTCAGCATCCAGCCAGGCCGAACCACGAGATTTGCCAAAATATCTTGACAGACGTCACCCGCTATGAAGACACGTTTCATAATCTCCAGTGCTCCCAAATCAAAAAGACCAATTAAAGTACTTCGAAACACACCATGTGAAGGATGAGAAAGGCCACTAGCATCCAAGAGTTCGCTACCGAGACTACCTTCCTTTATGTGACCGCGGACGAAAGCCTTGCGATTCTCATCTCCCGTGATTGCAATGTTCTGCATTACATCCTCACAAACCCGTAAAAACGTAACTATGTGATAATCATCCTCTGCCGTGAACTCGTGAATACGGTCATGTTACGGTAATACCTTTAAGATGTTAGAATTGTTAGTTGACATGCCTGACCCAGCTGTAGCCATGGTTAGTGTGTTGTTAAACAACTTAAATGTCACAGGAGGATTAGTAAATACGGGAGGTAAAGGAAGATTCCCTGACATACTGGGTTTCGGTGTAGGATGAGAGGGAACTAACTGGCCCGTAATGAGGTGTGGTGTCGTATGTACCACCTGACCTAAGTTGGGTACCGTGTAAATCGCCAAATAACTGATCAATTAATTGTTCACTATTCTCAATGGAAGTGTGTCGCTGTAAATGTGTTTGTGTTCCTTGCAAATCTTCCGGAAGGCCAATGTCAATGCCAGCTCAGGCAAGAGGCACTGTGTCGGACGGTACTGTGTTTTCTGAGTGTTCAAAGTCACTTTTGTAATCTTCAGCTAATTGCATAATGTCTGAACCCGGTAAATGAAACAAATTATCCATAAATGATAATTCAATAATACAAGATTATACTAGACAATAACCTTATTCAACCATTTACAATAATTGAGTTAAATTATAAGTAAATGAGTAAGTGAAACTACTAATTTTATATTACATCAGTAATATATAAAGTAAGGCATTTACTAATTAAAAACTAGCCTAACTCTGTGTGATGTCTGCTAGGTGTACGTGCGTGTGTGTGTGTGTAGCAGTATTGTTCCAGTACGAGTGCTGCCCTCTTGTGGTTTCAGTGTGAATGAGTTGTGAATGAGAGAGTTTCATGCTTCATTGTACTATAGTTAATGAGACAGTTTCCATTCCTTATATGTATTGTAGTAGTTGACTTGTTTGTTAAATAATATACAGTAGTCATTCTGAATCCTGCCGTCACCTGTACAAGCTCCTCAACAAAGCAATTTTTCAAGTACGTGTACTTACCCCACCACGAGAGAAGAGAAACCAAACAAACACGACGTCTAACGTGTGATGGTATGCTGTAGAATATGGTTAATGTGTGTAAAAAATCTACTGCATGTCTATGAAATACCTAGTACGAAGGCTTGATTGAAGTACGAAGACTTGATTGAAATTCTATTCTTGAAGTCCATAGAGTTCTGCAGAGGAATCTTGTCTCAGCTGGTGAAAAGTATGTTTCGGCCACTCCACATATATAGGAGCGAAATCCAAGATGGCGTCTTGCTATGACGTTTGAGTGACGTTTCCAATATGGCGTCGATGATGGGTCCAAGATGGCATTGATGACGTAGGAGTTGCCAGGAGTAGGCAGATATGATGACCTACGTAATGTCGAAGACACCTGTCTCTGATAGAACCCAGGTGCACTGTGCACTGGGTCACACTGCTAGAGCACACGGTGCAGTCACACAGTGCAGTCACCGAGGGTTGTTAATCAGAATCGAAAGAGCACTGAGGCAGATGTTGACCAATCAAAATAACAAGTGGGGTGAAGACTAGGGTAGATTCCCCCTGGGAGGGTGGGGGTGCTTGGGTGCTTCTTGGTGCTGGGGTGCTTCTGCTTGCTGGGAGAGGAGGCTTGCTGACATGTTATGCTTAGTAGCTGAAAACAATCATGAGAGCGTCTTGAAGGCAGGGTTGCAAAGGCATTCAGGGTGTGGTAATGCTGAGTTGTAATGCTGCAGTGATGCCAAGTATAAAGTGATCAAATGTATTAAATCACTTATAATAATATAGATAGAAATTTGTATGTCGAACTTGGACGTCAAACAAGTATTCCACTCTGTGTATTGTCTCTCATTAAGGCATATATCCATGTACCACAACGGAGAATGTCAAACTTTAGCCACAATCGTCAGTTTTTGGGTAAAACACTGGTTTTTGTTAGTAAGTCCGTTAACTGCTGTATAATGACTGTTTATCAGATCATAGCTTACAGCCCAGAGAAGAATAACACATATAGCAGTAACCGGATGTGCAGGAGTACACCCACGTAAGTGGACCCACCCTACAGTAACCAGTGAGGTTAAGACCTGACCCAACAATGAAGAAGCGTTCTCACTGCCACTTGATTAGTCAAACTGTGTTAATTCAAGAAACTACCCTCCAGCCAGCCGGTACACCTGACAGCTAGCCAGACACGCCTAGATTAGTGACGACATCTGCCGGCCTGACACCTCCAATATAAGGGGCCTACAGCTCCTTCGGTGAGACAGACAGGAAGAGTCAGAACTCAGAGGCAGACTGAGTCACACTCGTCACTAGTCGAGGTCTGGAGGGGGACTTCCCACCCAGCACCGAGTCACCAGTCTAGCAGAGTCTCCCACAGGAGACAGAGACCAGCACCCGCCAGGAACACTTTCTTCAGCAGCACCTGCAGGCAGATTCCCCAGCCACTGGACCTCCCTTAGGTCAAACGTGAGTCATTATCAGAGTGATCCATAGGGTGGGAAGTGTATCCATTTCGTGTTTGTGTCAGAAAGTCATTGTCGAGAAACGTCGATATAGTGGTCTATTAATATGTCCATGCCATTCAGTTAACTAATAAATAGCAGTACTTAGAAGTGCTGCTTAGAAGATTTCCCCTAAGAACATATTAATGGTTAAATAACTATTCCGCCACGCTACCAAACATTCTTCACTTTACAATCCTACAACCATAAATTCTTACTTATATCTTCTACCCGAGTTCACCCTCATTACAGTTGCCACCTTAATGTATTAGCTTCCGGTTACCTGTAGAATCCCTGATTAAAGGTGAACCGGAAACAACATTCATAAATGTTTACGTGTTATGTTTTCAAATGCAAATGGTCTTTTTTCTCCATTCATGCTGCACGTCTGAGCGGCGGCACCTTTTCTCCGGCGCTGGCGCTTGTTCGCCTCGACATGTTGTCAAACTAATGTGATCGAATTAACACCTGCTGTAACATTAAGGTAATCGTGTTTAGGATGCAAGAATCGATTTGGCACTATTTCAGGTTTTCCTTAAGACCTTCATTATACCTCTTCCATTGTTCACCAGCATTACGTTTGCCATTCCTTAGATGACTGTAGAGAAGCTGTTTTGGCAGTCTTCTGTTTTCCATGCATGTAACGTGGTGAGTCTAACGTAATTGATCATGGATAATGACAGCTTCGATGTTCCTAGGATTTGTGTAAACGACGATACTAGCACTGAATTTTGTCCTCATCTTACGAGTTGACATAGCGGATACAACGTAGGCTACATTGGCGAAAGTTCTCAAGTGCCTTTAGGTGTCAGCTGAATGTGACCCATGTCTTGGTGTCATACAGCAGGGTGAGGAGGACTACTGGTCGATATGCTATGTTATGAGGAAGATTAACCACCTGTTGAATGTTATGAGGAAGATTAACCACCTGTTGAATGTTATGAGGAAGATTAACCACCTGTTGAATGTTATGAGGAAGATTAACCACCTGTTTAATGTTATGAGGAAGATTAACCACCTGTTTAATGTTATGAGAGAGATTAACCACCTGTTAGTGATATGAGGAAAATTAACCACCTGTTGAATGTTATGAGGAAGATTAACCACCTGTTTAATGTTATGATGAAGATGAACCACCTGTTGAATGTTATGAGGAAGATGAACCACCTGTTGAATGTTATGAAGATAAACACATGTTGACTGTTATAAGATGAACCACCTGTTTAATGTTATGAGGAAGATGTACCACCTGTTGAATGTTTTGAGGAAGATGAACCACCTGTTGAATGTTACGAAGATGAACCACCTGATGAATGTTATGAAGAAGATGAACACCTGTTGACTGTTATAAGTAAGATGGACCACCTGTTGAATGTTATGAAAATGAACCACATGTTGAATGTTATGAAGATGAACACCTGTTGACTGTTATAAGATGAACCACCTGTTTAATGTTATGAGGAAGATGTACCACCTGTTGAATGTTATGAAGAAGATGAACACCTGTTGACTGTTATAAGTAAGATGAACCAACTGTTGAATGTTATGAAAATGAACCACCTGTTGAATGTTATGAGGAAGATGAACCACCTGTTGAATGTTACGAAGATGAACCACCTGATGAATGTTATGAAGAAGATGAACACCTGTTGACTATTATAAGTAAGATGAACCACCTCTTGAATGTTATGAAAATGAACCACCTGTTGAATGTTATGAAGATGAACACCTGTTGACTGTTATAAGTAAGATGAACCACCACTTGATGTTATGAAGATGAACCACCTGATGAATGTTATGAAGAAGATGAACACCTGTTGACTGTTATAAGTAAGATGAACCACCTCTTGAATGTTATGAAAATAAACCACCTGTTGAATGTTATGAAGAAGATGAACCACCTGTTTACTGTTATAAGTAAGATGTACCACCTGTTGAATGTTATAAGGAAGAGGAACAACTTGTTGAATGTTGCTATTAGGAAGATGAGCCACCTGATGAATGTTAAGAGGAAGATTAACCACCTGTTGAATGCTGCTATTATGGAAATGAACCACCTGTTGAATGTTATGAGTAAAATGAACCATCTGTTGAATGTTATGAAGAAAATTAACCACCTGTTGAATATTAAGAGGAAGATGAACCACCTGTTGAATATTGCTATTATGGAAACGAAACACCTGTTGAATGTTATGAGGAAGATGAACCACCTGTTGAATGTTATGAGGAAGATGAACCACCTGTTGAATATTGCTATTAGGGAGATGAACCACCTGTTGAATATTGCTATTAGGGAGATGAACCACCTGTTGAATGTTATTAAGAAAATTAACCACATATTGAATGTTATTAGGAAGATGAACCACCTGTTGAATATTGCTATTAGGGAGATGAACCACCTGTTGAATGCTATGAGAGAGATTAACCACCTGTTTAATGTTATAAGAAAGATTAACCACCTGTTGAATGTTATGAGGAAGATTAACCACCTGTTTAATGTTATGAGGAAGATTAACCACCTGTTTATTGTTATGAGGACGATTGACCTCCTGTTTAATGTTATGATGAAGATTAACCACCTGTTTATTGTTATGAGGACGATTAACCACCTGTTTAATGTTATGAGGAAGATTAACCAACTGTTTAATGTTATGAGGAAGATTAACCACCTGCTGAATGTTATGAAGAAAATTAACCACCTGTTGAATGTTGCTATTAGGGAAATGAACCACCTGTTGAATGTTTTGAGGAAGATGAACTACCTGTTGAATGCTATGAAGATAAACCACCTGTTGAATGTTATGAAGAAGATGAACCACCTGTTGAATGTCATGAGGAAGAGAAACCACCTGTTGAAAGTTATGAAGAACATGAACCATCTGTTGAATGTTATAAGGAAGATGAACCAACTGTTGAATGTTGCTATTAGGGAGATGAACCACCTGTTGAATGTTATGAGGAAGATGAACCACCTGTTGAATGTTATAAGGAAGATGAACCACCTATAGAATGTTATGAAGATGATGAACCACCTGTTGAATGTTATGAAGATGATGAACCACCTGTTGAATGTTATGAAGATGATGAACCACCTGTTAAATCTTATGAGGAAGATGAACCACCTGTAGAATGTTATAAGGAAGTTGAACCACCTGTTAAATGTTACAAGAAAAATGAACCAACAGTTTAATGTTATGAAGATGATAAACCACCTGTTGAATGTTATGAATACGATGAACTACCTGTTGAATGTTATCAAGATGATGAATTACCTGTTGAATGTTATTAGGGAAATGAACCATTTGTCGAATGTTATGAGGAAGAAGAACCACCTGTAGATTGTTATGAAGATGATGAACCACCTGTAGAATGTTATGAAGATGATGAACCACCTGTTGAATGTTATAAGGAAGGTGAACTTCCTGTTGAATGTTATGAAGATGATGAATACCTGTAGAATGTTATGATGAAGATGAAACACCTATTGAATGTTATGATGAAGATGAAACACCTATTGAATGTTATAAGTAATATGAACCACCTGTTGAATGTTATGAAGGTAATGAACTACCTGTTGAATCTTATGAAGATGATGAACCACCTGTTGAATGATAAGAAGATGTTGACCACCTGTTGAATTTTATGGGTAAGATGATCCACCTGTAAACAGTTATGAAGATGATGAACCACTTGTTGAATGTTGCTTTTAGGGCGATGAACCACCTGTAGAATGTTTTTGAAGAAGATGAACCACCTGTAGAATGTTATGAGAACGATAAACTACCTGTTGAATGTTATGAGGAAGATGAACCACCTGTTGAATGTTATGAGAACGATAAACTACCTGTTGAATGTTATGAGGAAGATGAACCACCTGTTGAATGTTATGAGGAAGATGAGCCACCTGTTGAATGTTATGAAGAAAATGAACCACCTGTAGAATGTTATGAGGAAGATGAACCGCCTTTTGAATGTTATGTGAAAATTATCTAAAAGCCGATTGTTTACACCATGCTAATAGATGATGTATCATATTATCACTGTTTTTCAACAACTATGGTTTTTAAATGCGTAACAAGTTTAATACTGACACAAATCCACCAAGATTTATAATTTAAAGAGAAAGAATTCTTCGATATATGACTGTGGTTCACTACCTGAAACTGGGGAGCACCTGATCGACTTCTCCTGTTATTCGGTAATATGCGTACATTATGGTTTATCTTAATGAACAAGTTATCTTTATTAGAATATATTAAAGTGTTGTTAAATAAAAGCTATGAAATAATCAAGAAAACAATTGCGATAACAGACTTAATAGGCAAACACTATGGGAAATAACGACATTCTAATAACTGCTAAGGCGTTCTCTTGATTACTCTGTGTGTGTGGTGGTTCATTTGGGTTTAGTGTGTGTGTGTGTGTGTGTGTAAATAATAATAAGTATAACAATTAACCGTTTATTGAAAAAGTTCTGCAGCCCGAAAGCTGAAAATATACATTGGACATAAATGACTTATTACATAAATTGGTGGTTTAACAAAAGCCTTCATTAGAGAAAAGTAAAGGAACATACAGTGAACATACAGATTAATGTAGGTGTTGAACAGCAAGCACGTAGTGTAGTAACTCCCTCCCAGATGGTGTTATGAGGGGCCTGACGTGGTGTAGCAATTTCCTCACAGATGGTGTTATGAGGGACCTCACGTGGTGTAGTAATTCCCTCACAGATGGTGTTATGAGGGGCCTCACGTGGTGTAGTAACTCCCTCACAGATGGTGTTATGAGGGGCATCACGTGGTGTGCGAATTCCCGCACAGATGGTGTTATGAGGGACATCACGTGATGTAGTAATTCCCTCACAGATGGTGTTATGAGGGGCCTCACGTGGTGTAGCAATTCCCTCACAGATGGTGTTATGAGGGGCCTCACGTGATGTAGTAACTCCCTCACAGATGGTGTTATGAGGGACCTCACGTGGTGTAGTAATTCCCTCACAGATGGTGTTATGAGGGGCCTCACGTGGTGTAGTAACTCCCTCACAGATGGTGTTATGAGGGGCATCACGTGGTGTGCGAATTCCCGCACAGATGGTGTTATGAGGGACATCACGTGATGTAGTAATTCCCTCACAGATGGTGTTATGAGGGGCCTCACGTGGTGTAGCAATTCCCTCACAGATGGTGTTATGAGGGGCCTCACGTGGTGTAGTAACTCCCTCACAGATGGTGTTATGAGGGGCATCACGTGGTGTGTGAATTCCCTCATAGATGGTGATATATGAGTGAGGTGTGGTCCCAGGCCTTCTTATCTTAGACGGATTAACACATCGCTGGTTGTTGTTGGGTCTCACGGGCAGTTATCACGGAGTACCTGGGTGAAGGTTAACTTGGTACGACTCGGCCGTTACTGTTGAGTTGTTCTCACTGACTTAAACACTGTTCACCACTGTTCACCTTTGTTCAACACTGGTTCCATTCCTTTCCTAATTAAAATTGTAACTTCTGGCGAGAACTTGTTGATATTCCGGTGGGGAGGAGGGTTCAGGGGAGGGAGTTGGTATGGGCCAACTTATCAGTTGACCTGGCTGCTCCCACAGGAGCTCCAGATATGTCTTGACCCTTCGGTGGTCAAGGATGTAGTGTGTGTGTGAGTGTGTGTGTGTGTGTGTGTGTAAAATAATGATAATAATTAACGGTTTATTGAAAAAGTCGGCAGCCTGAAGGCTGAAAATATACATTGGACGAAAATGACTGATTACATACACAGATATGGGCTGGGTGGGTCGTTTAACAAAAGCTTTCATTACTGAAAGAAGAAGGAACATGAATTGAACATACAAATTATTATAGTTTACAGTTGATGGCCCGGGCCTGGAATGGTCATGGAGACACCAGGTGTGGTGTTCACGCGGTGTAGTAGCTTGTTCTCGGGTGCTGATATGACGGACCTCACCTGGTCATGGGGACACCGGGTGGTGTGGTGTTCACGTGGTTTAGTAACTCGTCCTCGGGTGTTGATATGAAGGACCTCACGTGGTCATGGGGACACCGGGTTGTGTGGTGTTTACGTGGCTTAGTAACTCGTCCTAGGGTGTTGATATGAAGGCCCTCACGTGGTCATGGGGACACCGGGTGGTGTGGTGTTCATGTGGTGCAGTAACTCGTCCTCGGGTGTTGATATGAAAGACCTCACGTGGTCATGAGGACACCGGGTTGTGTGGAGTGGTGTTACAGTACCCCCCCCCCCTCCTACTGGGTGGTGTTGTGTTATTTCGTAGTCAGGTGTGAAGCCGACCCACTGTTACTCCCAGGGTGGACTGATTAGCACCTCCTTGTCAGAAGACGGTGGTAAGTTCCCAGGGTTGCTTATCTCACTGGTGGGTCACGGCTGTCACTGGTACTGTCTAGTGCTGAATTCACTGGCTTAAACATTGTTCATCACTGTTCAACACTAGTTCCACTTCTTTCCGAAACGAAATTGTCACTTTTGATTATGTTGATATCCCGGTGGTGAGGATGGGTCGGGGAAAGGGACTTGAGGAATGGGCCAAACATTTGCCAAGGGGGGCTGCTGCTTACAGCAGCAGCGCCTGGTTAGGTCTTGACCCTCTGGTGGTCAGGGATGTAGTGTGTGTGTGTGTGTGTGTTTGTGTGTCACGTGGTATGTGGGTGGTGGGCGTGTGTGTGTAATAATAACAATAATAATAATATTAAACGGTTTATTAATAGAGTTGCAGCCTGTGGCTAAAAATATACAAACTTACAAGTGATTTAGACATAATGATATGTGTTCAATATATTTACAGGGTTATACAGTACAAAGATCAGGAGTTGTTTATTATTTTAACAATAGACGGATGGTGCTATTCTTATATCTATCAGTGCGGGCTCTTATTGGCTGAATTTTGTTGTAGTGGAGGACTGCGCGAGGTGGGCGGGAGACTGCCGGTGGCAGGAGGTGGCGATGACGAGGATGGTGCAGTAGTCCACTGCCAAACCTTGCTAATGCTTGGTAGTGGACGTCACTAAGGGATGGCATTCCAGGGTGGAGAGAGAGGGTTGTTGTAGCCGGAGTAGTCTGCGCCGAGCATGGTTCTGCATGCCCTTTTCTGTACCTTCTCTAGTTGACGTTGTTGGGTAGAGTTGAGAGACGACGACCAGGCTGTTGACGCATACGTTAGTTTGGGGAGAATAAAGGCGTTGTAGATAGTCCTCAGCTCTGGCGTGGGTACCCCAAATGACCTGAGTCGGTGTAGCATGTAGAGTCGGTACGGGGCTGCCTTGATTGTGTTGTTTACATGGGCCTTCCAGTCCAGTCTATGGCCTATGGTAACACCCAGGAGTTTGGCAGACTGCGCTAACTAGAGAGGATGGGCACCCACTGTGACTGCTGGAGCTTGCACTGGAGTGGTGGCCATATTGATGTGCATGACTACTGTTTTGGTGTGGTTGTAGGTGACCTTGTTCTCCGTAGTCCATGCCTGTAGCCTGTCCAGGGTGACTTGTAGCGATGAGTAGTCCGGTGAGGTGTCCACTGTAACCCCCACAGTGCAGTCATCCATGTACTTCCACCTGTGAGGAGTGTCCGATAGAGCGTCATTGATCAGGATTAGGAAGCACAGTGGTCCCATCCTGGTCCCCTGGGGAACACCGCAGGTGAGGTGTTGGAATGTGGAGACAGAACCCTGGTACCTGACTGCCTGACGACGCTCACTGAGGAAATCAGTGAGCCATGGGACCAGGTTGGTGGGCAGCCTTAGTGCAATGGCCTTGTTGATAACAGTGCAGTGATCAACAAGGTCAAAAGCCTTCCTGAAGTCAACAAGGGCAACGGCCAGTGATGTCTTACATTTCTGCGGGCTTTTGTGCAGGAAATCCAGGAAACTAACTAAGCAGTGCGATGTAAAGGAGGTCCTCATATTGCCAAATTGCTGTGGATCAACTGACTGATAAATACTAGCAAATGCCCACTCAAAAACAATGTCTTCACAGAGTAGACTGGGTATGGGGGTAATGACAACTGGCCTGAGGTCATTGGGGGACTGTGGGATGAGGGCAATTGCTTTGTCTGAGGGATGCATTAATAATAGAACAGAGAGGGGTGGCAAGTTTGAGTGCTAATTCCTTGTAAATTTTGATTGGGATGTCAATTGGGGTTGTGGAGCGTTTGGATTTAAATTTCAGGAGTTTTTTGGCAATTTCAAATGGTTGAATACTGGGAGGGGGAGAGGGGGAAGGTAATTAAGCAGAGTGGAGAGTGAGGTCAAGACTGGGTAGGGTATGAGATGGAAAGAAGTGTGGGAGACTGACGGTTAAGACCACAGAGATCTGTTACCTTAGAGTACCACTGACCGATGCCGACCTCCTTAAGGCCGTGCACTCTCCTGGGATAATAAGACTTCTTGGCTGACTTAATTTCCCTGATGACCTGGTTACGTAGACTTTTGCACAGTCGGTTGTTGGTGTAGTATGCCTTGTTGCGCTGCTCACTTAGTCTTTTGATACGGGGTGTAATCCACGAGATATCGTCGGGGTGGATCCTCAGTGTCTTGGCTGGAAAGAGGTGGTGGTAGGCTTTGGTGATAATGTCCAGGTAATTATCCCACTTGTTCTGCACATCGTCTAACATGATCACTTCAGTCCAGGGATACCGGGTCACCCATTGTCCGAAACGCAGCATGGAAGAGTCAGGGGTAGGTCGGTAAGTCCTGGTGACAACTGGCGGTCGTGAGATGGTAGGTGTAGGTGACCACAGTAGAGACAGGTGGAGGTTGCTCCCCATGGGAAGCAGCGGTTGGGGGAGAAGGTAGTGGTTGCCGAGATCAGTCATGATGAGGTCCAGGGTGTCATTCCCACGTGTGGGAAAGTCAACTATTTGTGCAAGGTGGAGGTGTTGGGTGATGTTACTGATGTCTAACTCAATAAAGTCACCACATATCACTAGTTTAGCACATGAAAATCTGGATCTCAGGGAGTCAGCAGTGTCTATTATATGAGTAACCATTACATTGGCGGTTGGTGTGCACGGGGGGGTGGGGGTGATAACAAACACAAACAATGAGGGAGGCAAGCTGGCGGGGGTGGGAGGTGGGAGTGACCTGAACCCACAAAGTTTCTACATCCTCAAGTACATTACCACGTAGGTATGATGGTTTAAGGTCACTGCGACAGTACAGCACTACACCCCCACCTCTCCTGTCCTTTCTAAGGTGGTGAAATGACTCATAGTTTCTATGGAACAGATCTCAGGAACAATTTGCCACGCCTCGGTAATCACCACAATACCTGCACCAACTGACTTCACTGTGACACTGACCTCCTCCACCTTGTTGCATAAAGAAGTAACATTGGACAGAAATAGGGATGGTAGGCTGTACCATAGTCGCGGCACTTCATAGCGAGCACACTGTCTTTCAGGCACTGGCTTGACATTCTTATGCTTGCTCGGCGTGATGATAGGGATTCGTCTGGGAATGTGAGGACCCCGTCTGCAGCCACTGTTGTGAAAGATTCTCAACGCCTTTAGTAGAGTGATGGTGTGGAGGTGTAGGATACCCAGCACCAGATTTAAGAACATAAGAACATAAGAATGGAGGAAACTGCAGCAGGCATATTGACCCATACTGGGCAGTCCCGTTTATACCCAACCCCTATTGCTCATATAAGCATCCAACCTATGTTTGAAGCTATCCAGCGTATTCGAGTTAATGTTGATATTTGGTAACTTGTTCCATTCATCCACAACTCTGTTTCCAAACCACTGCTTACCTAATTCACGCTGAAATCTAAATTTGTCTAATTTAAAACCATTGTTATGAGTTCGCTCCTGGTTGGATAGATTGAGTACCTTTGTAATGTCCCCTTTGTTTAACCCTGACTTCCATTCATACACCTCTATCATGTCGCCCCTCACTCTACGTCTCTCGAGGGAGTGCAAATTAAGATGCTTTAACCTGTTTCTGTACTCAAGGTTCCTAATACCCGGGATTAGTCTTGTCATTCTCCTTTGGATTCTTTCCAAGGATTCTATATCCATTCTGTAATACGGTGACCAGAACTGAACTGCGTAATCCAGGTGTGGTCCCACAAGAGCAAGATACAGTTTTAGGATGACCTCGCTAGTCTTGTAACTAACACTCCTTTGTATGAACCCAAGTACTTTATTAGCCTTGTTACGAGCAAAAGCACATTATTTACTTGGCTTAAGATTCCTACTTATCATTACTCCTAAATCTCTCTCACAGTCGGATTCCACAATAGCATCGTTGTTCATCTGGTATCTGATTTCCCTGTTTACACCTATACTGAGTACTTTGCATTTGTCCACATTGAATTTCATCTGCCATTTTTCAGACCATTCGAAAAATTTGTTTAGATCTTCCTGTAGTTTTGCAGAGTCCTCGTCAGATTTAATTACACGTCATATTTTAGTGTCATCAGCAAATATACTTATGTTGCTGTTTATGCCGATATCTATGTCGTTTATGTATATAATAAATAATAATGGTCCAAGTACTGAGCCTTGGGGAACTCCACTAGTGACTTTGCTCTAATTAGTCTTTCATGGGAGCTCTGTCGAAGGCTTTGCTAAAGTCGAGATATACCACATCATAATGGTGCCCCTCGTCCACCGATTCGAAAACTGATGAAAAGAGTGTTAGGAATCATTGATCGACTTGTGCTTCTCCAGGTGGTTTCGAATAGAGTTTGAAATGATTGATTCTAGTAATTTGCCTACTATTGATGTTAGACTGATTGGGCGGTAGTTAGAGGATGGTGATCTATCCCCCTTCTTGAAAATCGGTATTACATCTGCTATCCTCCAGGATTCTGGTACTACACCTTTTTTAAATGACATGTTAAACAACTTTGCTAAGGGCATACTAAGCTCTTCCTTACTTTCCTTTAATACTCTGGCAAATATTTCATCGGGACCAGGTGACTTATTAGGCTTCAGTTTGTCTATTTGCTTATTAACATCGCTACTAGTCACCACTATCTCGCTTAATTTGTTTTCTTCACTATCTCTGAATAGAGTCGGTGCCTCGGGTATCATGTTTAAATTTTCGGTGGTGAAAACTGTTGAAAAATATTTATTGAGATTATTGCTCATTTCTCCGTCTTAACCCTACCGGCCAATACCTTATAATATTCCCGGAGGTAAATTTCGCCACGATTTATCCTTCTACCTATAGCCTTCCTTTGGCCAATAATGTTCTTTAAATAATTATTTATCCAGTTAGGGCCATTGTTGTCTGATCTGAGTTTTTTGTATGGTATGTTCTGTCGTGGAACTCGGCAATCTCAGATCTCGTTATCAGGTCGGTGTCATATGTCAGGTTCACACCCAAGTGCGACACCCCCTCTCTCAGTTGCCTCTTTAAACTATCAAAGTTTGCCCTTCTGAAATCTGGAACTTTAATGGGATTCTCCTTACGTCTGACCTTAAAATCTAACTGGAATCTAATTTCTTTGTGATCGCTGTTTGCAAGTTCGTTCCCTACCTCGACATTGCTAATGAGGTTTTCTCTGTTCGACAGAACTAAATCGAGTATATTATTACCCCGGGTGGGTTCGGTTATATGTTGACTTAGGAAACAGTCCTGGATCGTTTCGAGGAAATCCTTTGATACTGAGTTACCCGTAAGGTCCAATCTATTTGGCCAAGGTTAAAATCGCCTATTATACAGACTTTGTTGTGTATGGAAGCCCTGTGCATTTCATCCCAGATAAGTCGCTCATTAACTCTATCAAGATTGGGAGGTCTATATATTACTCCTGTGATTAATTTTTCCCTACCGTCGATTAATTCTATCCAAATTGTTTCTGTATTCCACTCAGTTTTTATTTCCTTATTTATTTCACACTTCAGATTATCCCTGACATAGATTGCTACTCCACCTCCTTTCCTGGACGGCGTATTGGTTTGGAACAATTTGTAATCCGCATTTCGTATTCGACAGGTAACTCACGTGAGTCTAGGTTGATCCATGTTTCAGTGAATGCTATTATATCGATTTTTTCGGTACATACCAAGGCCCTAATATCAACGATTTTGTTTCTCATACTTCTAATGTTCTCTTAGTAGACATTTAAGTTAGTCTTGTTCTGAGTCCTCCATTTGCCGCGTTTAGGTTTAAACTCCCTTTCTAATTTAGTTTTGTCAGCATTCCTAACACTATTTCCCTGTAATCTTTCACTTTGTTTACCCTCTCCCACTGCAGTCTCCTCCACCCCCGTGCTCACATGTTCCCCTAGCAGTTTAAAGACTTCCATATCTGTTGAACTACCCCCTCTAGAGACCCAGCCAGGGTTGCCACCCCATCCCGAGACAAGTGTACCCCATCCCTAGCAGAAAGGTCCCTTCTGCCGTAGAAGTTGTCCCAGTTGTCAGTGAATGGGACTGATATTGACTTGCAATATCCGTCAAGACGGCCGTTGACACCAACTGCCCTTGACAACCATTCATTGCTAACTCCCCTTCTAGGCAGGATACCACATATGATAGGGATCCCTCCCTTAGTCCTAATACGATCTATAGCTGTCTTGCACTTATCAAGAAGCTCTACACTCTTACACCGGCCAATATCATTGCCTCCTGCACTGAGGCAGATAATGGGTTTGTTCCCATTACCAGACAAGATATTGTCCATCCTGTCAACTATATCCCTCACCCCAGCCCCTGGCAAACACACCCTCATCCTATTTTTATTTTTACCACAAAAGGCTCTGTCCAAGTACCTTACCTGTGAGTCACCAAGAATTAAAGTTTTTATACCTTCCTTGTCAGCCCTGTCCCTGACTGTACTAACTTCCAATTCGTCTATCAAGGGACTGAACGAGTTGGTACACTTAGCTGTTGTTGTCGTTGTTGTCGTATCCTTGGTAAACTTCACCACCAGTTTGGTCGTCCCTCTCCTCACAACCTTCCATTCCCCAGAGTATCGTCATTCACGGGCTTTTCTTATCTCGTTTCTTCCTTCATCATCGCCTCCTCTTCCTTTAATTTCAAGTTTTCTTCCTCTATTTTCAGGTTTTTTTCCTTTGTACTCTCTAACTCAGCCCACAGAAGGGCGTAACCCCGTTCCCAAGTAGCCCTAGCCATATCTGATAATTATCCCAGGGAGCAGAGCTAAGCAGCCGTGACCTTTCCTCTAGTGAGGTCACAACACATTTCAGCCGAAACAGGTCGGTGTGACGGTATCGTGACACTGGAACGGACATATTCACAAATCTAGCACTCACAATCACTGACACCTCGAGAATACGCAGTCTTCCCGTAAAAGTACTGAACTGTCTTAAATTTGCTACAGGTCCACGTAGTGACCTTGGCTGCTGCGGAGCGCCAGGGGACACGTCCTCACTCAGTGAGGTCACTAACATATGTGTGTGTGTTTGTGTGTGCTTGTGTGTGTGCGTGTGCGTGTGTGTGTGTGTGTATATGTGTGGCTGGGTGTGTGTGTGTGTCTGTGTTTGTGTGGTGGGGTGTGTGTGTGTGTGTGTGTGTGTGTGTGCAGGAAAATATCAAACACAGACAGAAATTCAGACACAGAAGAGGAGAGAACTTTATAATGACAAAATATAATAATTCTGTAAATGTACACCCCCCACCACACCCTGCTGCCAACGTGCTTTATATAACTACGATCTACTTATATAACTAATATCTACTATTAACAACTTCAGTATCATACACGACAAGACCTACGATTAACAACTTCAGTATCATACACGACCAGACGTACGAGTAACAACTTCAGTATCATACACGAACCGACGTATGATTAACGTTCTCAATGTATTTCTGGATCGACAAGTATGTGTGTGCGTGCGAGGCGACAGTCAGGAGAAGGCAGTCGAAGGCCCTCACAATGAACGAAATTGTACCCAGATCAAAGTCTAGGATATGTGAATGAAATTTTAGACCAACTCAAACCACTTGGCTGCTGCGACTCACTTCTTCAGGCATACCGAATTATTTCGTTTAAAGGTTATATATAACTACTCTGAGGACGATCTCGACACCATTTTTAGAGGGTACGTTGCCTATCTGTCAGGATGAGTAGTAACTTTGAGGCTTCATTGGATTGGTGGTGGTTCATTTGGGTTTAGTTAGTGTTTCGGGTTAGGTTCGAGTTGGTCTCTGAGTTTAGTTGAGAGGTGTGTGAGGGTTGCTGATACGAGTCACACAGCAGCTGCGGTTGAGGCAGCCTGGGTCGCCCTCGATAATCGTGTATGGAGGGAGAGTATTTACGCTGTATTTCATCTGTCTCCGTTACTAAAGAGGTATGTATCCAGTGTGGCATTTCAATTGTGAAAATAGTATTATATCGAATCAAGAGGACATGGTGGTTGTTGCTAGGTATTAAGTAGGGTGACTAGTTTTTGCAGTTAACAGGTGTACTGGAGCAGAGGTGGCTGTCCTGGAGACCGGTGTTGTGGCCTGGCTGGGAGCTGTCTCTCGTCGTGTTGTGTCGACGTATACACCCAGTGTCATTCCAACAAATGCTAATCAATTCGGCAGGTACTAATGAAGCTCGAGATTGAGAAGATCGGATACAATACGTTAGTCTGTGAACTAAGATTCCTACCTTTGCAAATAGAACAGCTCCAACTAAGGAACGAACCAAGCGGTAGTTAGGTCTCATTGTCGGGTAAAAATTACTTGTTTGTGCACATACAAATTTATTTTATATACATTTATGTTGTATTTGTTTTAGAGTAAATAAATGTTTAATTTCTTTTGTCTTGTTTATCCATACGGTACCATACAGACACTCTCTCTGAGAGAGAGTGTCTGTATACATTGCCAGTATTTGTTTTTTTCAATATTAAGCACGCTGCACTTGCTGGTGTTTAATTTAATTTGCCATTTTCTGACCACTCTTGCAGTTTATTTAAATCCTCTTGAAGTGCATTTGCATCCTACCCTGAATTAATCTACCGCCCTATTTTGGTGTCATCCGCAAACTTGCTTATGTCACTGCTGATCCCAGTATCTAGATCGTTTATGTAGATTATGAACAAGAGTGGACCCAGTACTGATCCCTGGGGAACCCCACTGGTTACACAGCCCCACTCAGATTTAACACCATCTACGCTGACCCTCTGTGATCTATCGGTGAGCCATGATTTTATCCAGTTTAAAACTTTCCCCTCGATACCATGAGCCTTAACTTTTCTCAGAAGCCTTTGATGCGGTACTCTGTCAAACGCTTTGCTAAAATCTAATTAAATAACATCGTAATTTTCGTCATTATCTACTACCTGGAAGACTTTCCTAATAAAGTCAGCAAATTTGGTAGACAAGATTTTCCCTTTGTAAATCAGTGTTGAGAGTCGTAGATTAATTTGTTTTTCTTTAAATGCGGTCGGATGCAATTTGCTATAATTGATTCAAGAAATTTCCCCACTACTGACGTCAAGCTAATCGGCCGATAATTTGACGCTGATGCTGTCTCCCTTTTTGAATATGGGTACTACATTTACCTGTTTCCACAAGCCTGGGACAACTCCCAGGTCTAATGATTTTGTAAATAAATTTACGAGGGGTCCGCTAATCTGTTCCTTACACTCTTTCAAAACTCGAGGGAAAATGTAATCCGGCCCTGGGGATGAACAGTAATACTGTGGTCATGAACAGTAATACTGTGATCATGGAGAGTAATACTGTGGTCATGAACAGTAATACTATCGTCATGACCAGTAATACTGTGGTCATCACCAATAATACTGTGGTCATGAACAGAAATACTGTGGTCATGAACAGTAATACTGTGATCATGAACAGTAATACTGTGGTCATGAACAGTAATACTGTGGTCATGACCAGTAATACTGAGGTCATGAACAGTAATCCTATGGTCTTGACCAGCAATACTGTGGTCTTGAACAGTAATACTGTGGTAATGAACAGTAATACTGTGGTCATGATCAGTAATAATTTGGTAATGAAAAGTAATACTGAGGTCATGAACAGTAATACGTGGTCATGAACAGTAATACTGTGGACATGAACAGTAATACTGTGGTCATGAACAGTAATACTGTGGTCATGAACAGTTATACTGAGGTCATGAACAGTAATACTGTGGTCAAGAACAGTAATACTGTGGTCATGATCAGTAATACTTTGGTAATGAACAGTAATACTGTGGTCATGATCAGTAATACTGTGGTCATGATCAGTAATACTGTGGTCATGAACAGTAATACTCTGGTCATGAACAGTAATACTGTGGCCATGAACAGTAATACTGAGGTCATGAACAGTAATACTGTGGTCAAGAACAGTAATACTGTGGTCATGATCAGTAATACTTTGGTAATGAACAGTAATACTGTGGTCAAGAACAGTAATACTGTGGTCATGATCAGTAATACTTTGGTAATGAACAGTAATACTCTGGTCATGAACAGTAATACTGTGGTCATTATCAGTAATACTGTGGTCATGAACAGTAATACTGTGTACATGAACAGTAATACTGTGGTAATGAACAGTAATACTGTGGTCATGAACAGTAATACTGTGGTCATGATCAGTAATACTGTGGTCATGAACAGTAATACTGAGGTCATGAACAGTAATACTGAGGTCATGAACAGTAAAACTGTGGTCATGATCAGTAATACTGTGGTCATGAACAGTAATACTGAGGTCATGATCAGTAATACTGTGGTCATGAACAGTAATACTCTGGTCATGAACAGTAATACTGTGGCCATGAACAGTAATACTGAGGTCATGAACAGTAATACTGTGGTCAAGAACAGTAATACTGTGGTCATGATCAGTAATACTGTGGTCATGAACAGTAATACTGTGGTCATGAACAGTAATACTGTGGTCATGAACAGTAATAATGTCGCTATGAACAGTAATACTGTGGTCATGAACAGTAATACTGTGGTCATGAACAGTAATAATGTCGCTATGAACAGTAATACTGTGATCATAACCAGTAATACTGTGGTCATGAACAGTAATACTGTGGTCATGAACAGTAATACTGTGGTCATGAACAGTAATACTGTGGTCATAACCAGTAATACTATGATCATGACCAGTAATACTGTGGTCATGAACAGTAATACTGTGGTCATGAACAGTAATACTGTTGTCATGAACAGTAATACTGTGGTCATGAACAGTAATACTGTGGTCATGAACAGTAATACTATGATCATGACCAGTAATACCATGATCATGACCAGTAATACTGTGGTCATGACCAGTAATACTTTGGTCATGAACAGTAATACTGTGGTCATGACCAGTAATTCTTTGGTCATGACCAGTAATACTGTGGTCATAACCAGTAATACTATGATCATGAACAGTAATACTGTGGTCATGACCAGTAATATTGTGGTCATGAACAGTAATATTGCAGTCATGACCAGTAATACTGTGGTCATGACCAGTAATACTGTGGTCATGACCAGTAATACTGTGGTCATGACCAGTAATTCTTTGGTCATGAACAGTAATACTGTGGTCATAACCAGTAATACTATGATCATGACCAGTAATACTGTGGTCATGACCAGTAATACTGTGGTCATGAACAGCAATACTGCAGTCATGACCAGTAATACTGTGGTCATGACCAGTAATACTTTGGTCGTGAATAGTAATACTATGATCATGACCAGTAATTCTGTGGTCATGAACAGTAATACTGTAGTCATGACCAGTAGTACTGTGGTCATGAACAGTAATACTATGATCATGACCAGTAATACTGTGGTCATGAAGAGTAATACTGTAGCCATGACCATTAATACTGTGGTCATGAACAGTAATACTGTGGTCATAACCAGTAATACATGATCAGATCATGACCAGTGGTCATGTGGTCAGTAATACTGTGGTCATGATCAGTAATACTGTGGTCATGAACAGTAATACTGTGGTCATGAACAGTAATACTGTGGTCATGAACAGTAATAATGTCGCTATGAACAGTAATACTGTGGTCATGAACAGTAATACTGTGGTCATGAACAGTAATAATGTCGCTATGAACAGTAATACTGTGATCATAACCAGTAATACTGTGGTCATGAACAGTAATACTGTGGTCATGAACAGTAATACTGTGGTCATGAACAGTAATACTGTGGTCATAACCAGTAATACTATGATCATGACCAGTAATAGTAATACTGTGGTCATGAACAGTAATACTGTTGTCATGAACAGTAATACTGTGGTCATGAACAGTAATACTGTGGTCATGAACAGTAATACTATGATCATGACCAGTAATACCATGATCATGACCAGTAATACTGTGGTCATGACCAGTAATACTTTGGTCATGAACAGTAATACTGTGGTCATGACCAGTAATTCTTTGGTCATGACCAGTAATACTGTGGTCATAACCAGTAATACTATGATCATGAACAGTAATACTGTGGTCATGACCAGTAATATTGTGGTCATGAACAGTAATATTGCAGTCATGACCAGTAATACTGTGGTCATGACCAGTAATACTGTGGTCATGACCAGTAATACTGTGGTCATGACCAGTAATTCTTTGGTCATGAACAGTAATACTGTGGTCATAACCAGTAATACTATGATCATGACCAGTAATACTGTGGTCATGACCAGTAATACTGTGGTCATGAACAGCAATACTGCAGTCATGACCAGTAATACTGTGGTCATGACCAGTAATACTTTGGTCGTGAATAGTAATACTATGATCATGACCAGTAATTCTGTGGTCATGAACAGTAATACTGTAGTCATGACCAGTAGTACTGTGGTCATGAACAGTAATACTATGATCATGACCAGTAATACTGTGGTCATGAAGAGTAATACTGTAGCCATGACCATTAATACTGTGGTCGTGACCAGTAATACTTTGGTCATGACCAGTAATACTGTGGTCATGACCAGTAATACTGTGGTTATGACCAGTAATACTGTGGTCATGAACAGTAATACTGTGGTCATGAACAGTAATACTGTGGTCATGAACAGTAATACTGTGGTCATGAACAGTAATACTGTGGTCATGAACAGTAATACTGTGGTCATGACCAGTAATACTGTGGTCATGAACAGTAATACTGTGGTCATGACCATTGATACTGTGGTCACGACCAGTAATACTGTGGTCATGACCAGTAATACTGTGGTCATGAACAGTAATACTGTGGTCATGACCAGTAATACTGTGGTCATGAACAGTAATACTGTGGTCATGACCAGTATTACTGTGGTTATGACCAGTAATACTGTGGTCATGAACAGTAATACTGTGGTCATGAACAGTAATACTGTGGTCATGAACAGTAATACTATGATCATGAGCAGTAATACTTTGATCATGACCAGTAATGCTATGATCATGAGCAGTAATACTGTAGTCATGAACAGTATTACTGTGGTCATGAACAGTAATACTGTGGTCATGACCAGTAATACTGTGGTCATGAACAGTAATACTGTGGTCATGACCAGTAATACTGTGGTCATGACCAGTAATACTGTAGTCATGGAGTTTGTGGTGAAATTTTATGTTTATTAATCCTTCCTCTACCCTCCGTCACGTCTGTACCGTCATTCACACACGTCTCTCTTTCATTACAGGTACAGTTACAGCATAAGTACAGCAGCAACCAGGTACAGTGACAGTACAGAAACAATCAGGTAAAGTACCAATACAGCAACATTCAGGTATAGACTCATTATAATTACAGCAACAACCGGATGTGTCTGGTGTACAATTTCGGATCTATTCACGTTACAGAATAGCCATAGCTCTTGAAGCTTTCCTTCTTCTACTTTTATTAAAATATCTGGCCGTCAGCTTTTAAGGTCCTTTTGGTCGTAGAATGTTCTTGTATTATGTAAGTAATTGTAAGTAATTGGTTTGGTGTATTGGACCCGTGGTATGCCTCTTTGGTATATTTCTTCCATCTTCTTATTCCCCGTCTTCTTCTTCTTGTCACGAAGCGGTTAATCAATAATGGAACAGTGCACCACATCTATATATATATACAGTATATATATATATATATATATATATATATATATATATATATATATATATATATATATATATACTGTATATATATATATTGTCAAAGAATCGAATCTCCTTTAATAGGGTGTCGGTGACTGCCATTGCCAAAATATTATATTATTCATGAAGAGGACAGACACTGAGACCCGAGAGTTGGTGCTGTACCTGTGACGTAATTAAGTGGGGATATATACACTCTTAACTCATTTAGTGGTAATTACGATTATGTAATTAGCCTGGATTAAAAACCCCACTCTCTCTCTCTCTCTCTCTCTCTCTCTCTCTCTCTCTCTCTCTCTCTCTCTCTCTCTCTCTCTCTCTCTCTCTCTCTCTCTCTCTCTCTCTCTCATAAATGTGTCTATTCGTTTTGTGTTGCTGTGCAATTTTGTTTCCTATGCTATTTCATTATTTCTGTCTTATTCTGTTAATATTTTGTACTGCATTCTTCCACACACACACACACACACACACACACACACACATGGCCAATATTGGCCCATTTCCTAAGTCCTTCTCCTCGACCCATCCTCACCACCGGGATATCAAGAAAATCCCGCCAAAAGTGACAATTTTGTTTCGGAAAGAGGAGGGATCAGTGTTGAACAGTGATGAACAGTGTTTAAGCCAGTGAATTCAGCACTAGACAGTACCAGTAAGAGCAGTAACCCACCAGTGAGGTTCACACCCAGAGATAAACACCCCTGGGAACTGACCACTACACTATCTTCTGACCAGGCCGTGATAATCAGTCCACCCTGGGACAACCATGGGTATGCTCTACATCTGACCACACGATAAGACAACACTGCTTAGCAGAAAGTGAGGTACTGTGACAGGACACTACACCACCTGGTGTCTCCATGACCACATGAGGTACTTCATATCAAAACCTATGGACGAGTTACTGCACCATGTGAACACCACACCACCCGGTGTCCCCACTTTTTTGCACTTAGTAACTATATCAATTCTCATGTACAGAACCAAATACGCAATGTGCTTGAATACCTCCCACGTAAATGTGAATAACAAAGTGTGAGGCCAGACATACTGCCTCACACGCCTGTACTCACGCATTTGTGAATAAGTTACCCTTTATGTATAGAACTAAACAAATAATGTAAATGAAATACTGTGTAACTTTCAGTGCCATAATATCCTGACAACGGGGGTTAATTATTATGACCCTTTGTAAACCCTACTCTGTAATCCTTTTGCGCTACCGCTCACAGGATGAGTGTGGGGTGCACAATAAAGTAGCCGCTGCAAGCGGCAAAATCAAAATCAATCCATGACCACTTGAGGTCCTTCATATCAACCCCTTTGGACGAGTTAGTGACATCGGCCAATGTATCATCCTTCAGATTATTAAATGCTTTTTTGGGGCATTATTCTTGTTATGATTTCTTTCGCACATTACCATTACACCTACTTTTATGCTTCTCAAATACACAATTTTTTCCACTTGCTTAAGTTCACAGTTACCTACCATAATTTTTATTTTAGGATTTATTTCCTATTTGGAAACAACCATTACTTTCGTCTTTATAGCATTAATTCTTAACCCATATTCTTCACCCTTTTCCACTAATCTGTAGACCAGTTTTTGTAACCATATCGTTTATTTGATATTACTCTACCATTAACTTTTATTACTTCATTGCCACCTACAACGCCTGACCTCGCTAGGGGAAAGGTCACGGCATACTCAGCTCCCTGGGATAAATTGTTGGTAATAGCTAGTGCTACTTGTGAACAGGACTGTACCCTTTTGAGGGCTGAGCTACTGGCGGAGTTAGTGAAAGTAAAAAAAGAAAACTTGAAATTAATGTAAGTGATAGCGAGGATGAAGGAAGAAGACAAGAGACAAGGAAAGCCCGTGTCTGACGAAAACTCAGGCGAATGGAAGGTTGTGAGGAGAGGAACGACCAAATGATAGTGAGAAAAGACGCCAAGGAAACGACAACAGCTAAGTGTAAAAACTCTTTCAGTCCTTTGATAGACGAATTGGACGTTACCATAGTTAGGGACAGTGCTTTTTGTGGTAAAAATAAAAATAGGATGAGAGTGTGTTTGCCATTAGAACACGACTAACTTAAATGTCTACTACGCAAACAGTTGGAGTATGAAAAATAAAATGGATGAAATTAGGGTGTTGGTATGTAACGAAAAAATCGGTGTAATAGCATTCACCGGAACATGGATAAACTTAGACTCACGTGAGTTACCTGCCGAATACCAAATTGCAGGTTACAAATTATTCCATCCCGACAGGCACATTAGGAAAGGAGGCGGAGTAGCAATCTATGTCAGGGATAATCTGAAGTGTGAAATAAATAAGGAAATAAAAACTGAACTGATTACAGAAACAATTTGGATAGAATTAATCAATGGTAGAGAAAAATTAATCGCAGAAGTAATATATAGACCTCCTAATCTTGATAGAGTTAATGAACGACTTATTTGGGATGAAATACCCAGGGCTTCCATACATACCAAATAGATTGGACCGACTTTACAGGTAACTTAGAATCAGATGATTTTCTTGAAACAGTTCAGGACTGTTTCCTAAGTCAACATATAACCGACCCACCCGGGGTAATAATTTACTCGATTTAGTTATGTCAAACAGAAAAAACCTCATTAGTTATGTCAAGGTAGGGAACGAACTTGCCAACAGCGATCATAAAGAAATAAGATTTCAATTAAAATTTAATGGCAGTCGCAAGGAAAAATTCATTAAAGTCCCAGATTTCAGAAGGACAAACTTCGATACGTTGAAAAGGCAGCTGAGAGAAGGAGTATCACATTTGGGGATGAATTACATAACCTCGCGTAAGGTGACCTCACACAATGTACCCACAGAGGCCGATTTCACTTTACCTGGAGATCCTGACAATGATATTCTCACAAAATATGACGGTTAAAGATGACCTGATCACGAGATCTGAGGTTGGCGAGTTCTAAAACAATTTAAATAATGAGTTACTTATTGCACAAAGGCAGAACATACCATACATGAAAGTCAGTTCAGACAACAATGACCCTAAATGGTTAATAATTATTTTGATAATATTATTGGACAAAGGAAGGCTATAGGTAGAAAAATAAATCGTGGTGAAGTTTACCTCGGAGATTATTATAAGGTATTGGCCGGTAGGGTTAAAACCGAGATAAGAAAAGCAAAGAGGAATAATGAACTGAAGGTAGCAAGGGAGGCGAAGTCTAACCCCAAGGGATTCTTTCAAATGCATCAAATTAAAACACGAGAGACGATTGGACCAATACAGTCAGATATTTGCGAGCTAATGGATAATGACAGAGAAATGAGCAATAATCTGAATAAAATTTTTTCAAAAGTTTCACCACCGAAAATTTAAACATGATACCCGAGGCCCAGAGATAGTGAAAAAATAGATGAAGCAAAATAGTAGTGACTAGTAACGATGTTATTAAGCAAATAGACAAGTTAAAGCCTAATAAGTCACCAGGTCCCAAAGAGATATTTGCCAGAGTATTAACAGAATGTGCGGAAGTGCTTAGTATGCCCTTAACAAATTTGTTTAACATGTCATTAAAAACGGGTGTAGTACCAGAATCCTGGATGATTTTCAAGAAGAGAAATAGATCACTATCCTCTAACTACCATCCAATCAGTTTAACATGAATTGTCGGCAAATTGCTGGAAGCAATAATTTCAAACTGTATTCGAAATAACCTGGAGAAGCAGAAGTTGATCAATGATTCCCAACATAGCTTCATAAGTGGGCGTTCATGTCAGACTATTCTATAAACATTATTTTCAGCTGTTTTCGAATCAGTGGACGACGGGCACGATTATGATGTGGTATATCTCGACTTTAGCAACGCCAACTACAGAGTCCCTCACGAAAGACTAATAGGAAAAGTGGAGGCTCATGGCATTGTAGGAGATATTCTAAAATGGTTTAAGGCGTGGTTGCAGGACAGGAAACAGCGAGCAGGCATTAACGTCACAAAATCCGACTGGGGTAACGTCACTAGGCTCTGTACTTGGCCCATTAATATTTATTATATACATAAACGACATAGATATAGGCGTAGACAGCAACATAAGTAAATATGCTGATGACACTAAAATAGGTCGAGTAATTATATCTCACGATGACTCCACATAACTACAGGAAGATCTAAACCAATTTCTGAAAAATGACATGAAATTTACTGTGGACAAATATAAAAAGTACTTAGTCTAGGAGATGTTAACAGAGAAACCGGATATCAAATTAACAATGTTGTTATTGAGAAATCCGACTGTGAGAAAGATTTGGGAGTAATGATAAGTAGAAATTTTAAACC
The DNA here is from genome assembly GCF_018991925.1 of Homarus americanus. NCBI lineage: Eukaryota > Metazoa > Arthropoda > Malacostraca > Decapoda > Nephropidae > Homarus > Homarus americanus. Next base: position 5,983,057 of record NW_024737097.1, read on the forward strand.
AAGTCAACAATGTGTATTTGCTCGAAACAAGGTTAACAAAGTACTTGGGATCATACAAAGGAGTGTTAGTTACAAGACTAGCTAGGTTATCCTAAAACTATATCTTGCGCTTGTGAGATCTCACTTGGATTACACAGTTCAGTTCTGGTCACCGTACTACAGAATGGATATAGAATCCCTAGAAAGCATTCAGAGGAGAATGACAACACTAATCCAGGGCATTAGGAACCTTGAGTACAGAGACATGTTAAGGCATCTTAATTGGCACTCCCTCGAGAGACGTAGATTGAGAGGCGATATGATCAAATATAGGTTGCATGGGTATATGAGCGATAGGGGTTGGGTGTAAACGGGACTGTCCTGTTTGGGCCAATAGGCCCGCTGCAGTTTCCTGCATTCTTATGTTGTTATGTTCAATCTGCTCCTGGATAGGTCTTGTTTGGGTTATTGAATTATTGATTATGTTTACATTGTCCTGGGTGAGACTCATGTACAGGAATATCTAGGGTGTTTTTCAAACCATGTACAGTATTTGTAATTATCATATTATTTTCCGTACAAAGGTCAAATAATATTTCTACACACTCACTTATATAACCCAACCCACGTAGTCCTATTTCTGGTGCTACTCTCATTTTCCCAACTTTGATGTTAAAATCATCCGTTATAAGTAAACCTCACGGTGTATTTTGCTTTATTTAAATCTTCATAACATTTTTCAAAGATTTCATCCTCACTATCATTTGTTGGTGCATAAACCTGTATTATTACCTAGGCCATGGGTTTAGCATTAAACTTGACTAAAAAAACTTTATCTGATGCTGCCCAATATTCCTTTACACTCCTAAACTTCTGGTTTACAACAATACCAACACCTCTCTCATGTTTCTCACTACCTGACTATATGAAGTAAGAATCTTCACAACTAATGTTACTCGAACCTGTCCATCTTACTTTGCTTAATCCCAGAATGTCCCAGTGCAGTCGTATCATTTCCGTACAAACATTTCCATACTTACCGGCCAGCCTCATATAATATCGGTAGGTAGTAGGTAGTAGGCATCTACCAAACAGGGAGGTACTACTGCTTGGGAAGATATTGGAAGCATAATGTATTGTCTAATGGTAGACCCTGCTGCCATATGGCATCACGAAAATTGTGACCAAGTCCCAGGTTGCTGATCTGACTTTCTGCCTCATTTACACACAATTGCAGGGCCTCAATTGTTTCTCGTACTATTAACAACACAACATACAGTATATATATTGTTTCTCACTTTTGATCTTTTTTTCATTTTTGTATTGATGGTTGGTTGTTATCATTATTATTATTATTATTATTATTATTATTACTACTATTATTATTATTATTATTATTATTATTTAATTTTTTATTTTTTTATTTTTATTTACTGTGAATTATTATTATTATTATCATTATTATTATTATTATTACATTTTCACTCCCTAGGCCCCGATGTGGGTCAGTGACCTGTTCCCGGGTGGACTAATCCCTGTAAAAAAAAAAAAAAAAATTCCCTGTTCTTATCTTGATTTCGTGCGCATTAATTCTTATTTTCCGTAGTTGTATTTATTGCCCAAGGCTTTGTTTTACTCGGACAGTACATTGCCTCCTGTCACACTGCCCGCAAGCACAGGAGGCAATGTGGTTGGACCTTTAGGTGACGATGATCCAACAGGAATGCCCGAAAATCGTTTATTGTGTCTGTCCATGGTTGTTCAAGGGCAAGAGATGAAGTTAATGAGAATGGATGACCCAAGCATTTTCTCATCAAAAGATTAATTAAAGGCAGTAGAATGAACTATGGGTGTAGAGGTCGCTCATACCTCACTCTGGTAAAGAACCTGTTCATCACCTGTGAAGAATTTGCGTGTTTAGCGACGATCCACTTTCAACCTCCTCATTTCAGGTTACAAGATGGGAACCTTATACCCATCCCAGGTATTTAAAAGTGGTTCATTAGAGTCCCCACAGCACGACAAGGTAACAAATTCGTGCACTAGATGGAGTTGTACATTGTGGGGACTTTAATATAATGGCTATTAATAAATTAGTTATACAATATACAGTAAAAAAGTATATGTTATTATTTGAAGTATTATAAGCTGGTAAGAAAGCCACCCACCCCACCAGCTCTTCCCTCCAATGACGTTTCGCCGGTAACTCCAGTAAAGGGTGAATGAAAAATAATTTACAGATTATTAAAAATCAGACACTTAGGAATACATAAACCTTTTCTTACATATTATTCGGCACTCATACTTGATCGCATTGCTAAGTGGATGAATTTCCCAACATCGAAAAATGACACTGTACACACAGAGGCGTAGACAGTTAGCGTAAAACATAAGAATGGAGGAAACTGTCCCTACTGGGCAGTCCCGTTTACACCCAACTCCTATCACTCATATATCCACCCAACCTATGTTTGAAGCTATCCAGCGTTTTCGAGTTAATGGTGATGTTTGGTAACTTGTTCCCACTCATCCACAACTATATTTCCAAACCAATGTTTACCTATCTCGCGCCTAAATCTAAATTTATCTAATTTAAAACCATTGCTACGAGTTCGTTCCTGGCTGGATAGTTTGAGTACCTTTGTTATATCACCTTTGTTTAGCCCTGACTTCCGTGTATACACCTCGATCATATCGCCCTTCTCTCTACCTCTCTCGAAGGAGTGCAAATTAAGATGCTTAAACTTGTCTCAGTACTCCAAGTTCCTAATGCCTGGGATTAGTCTTGTCATTCTTCTCTGAATTCTTTCTAGATATTCTCTATTCATTCTGTAGTACGGCGACCAGAACTGAACTGCGTAATCCAAGTGAGGTCTCACTAGCGCAAGATATAGTTTTAGGATAACGTCGCTAGTATTGTAACTAACACGTCTTTGTATGAACCGAAGTACTTTGCTATTCTTGTTTCGAGCAAACACACATTCTTGCCTTGGTTTAAGATTCCTGCTTATCATTACTCCTAAATCTTTCTCACAGTCGGATTTCCCTAAAACAATGCTGTTCATTTGATATCTGGTTTCTCTGTTAACATCTCCTAGACTAAGTACTTTACCTTTGTCGACGTTAAATTTCTTCTGCCCTTTTTCAGACCATTCGAAAAATTTGTTTAGATCTTCCTGTAGTTTTGCGGAGTCCTGGTGAGATATAATTACTTGTTCTATTTTAGTGTCATCAACAAATTTATTTACGTTGCTGTCTACGCCTATATCTATGTCGTTCGACCAATCGGGCCGCTTTTTGTAACTCAGGTTATCCAATTGTAAACATGTATGACAAGTTTACTGTTTATTCATCATCATCATCATCATCACCATCATCATCCTCAACAGTGCGAATGCAAATGTCTTCGGCAGCTGAGTAACAACATGGCACCTGCATGTCACCGAGTTGACCGAACTCTAGCTATGGCTGTGTACACATAGGCATACGCGCCATCTGTTGGTAAACAAAGAAACTAACTTTGGTAGCTCAGACTGGAGTTTCAAGGATTCGCTGTCAATTCAGTGCCGGGTTAAGACTTTCGTAGGCCTTAGGCACCTTCAAAATATGGGGCCCCATTTGACAGCATATTCACTAATAACACAAGCTAGTACCTAATTATAAAATGTGATGTCGAAAGAATAAGATTCAGTGATGTTTGCCATGAATTGAGTAAAAGAAAATGGGTTAGATCAGCTGTTTTTGTACAGTACAGAAATAGTTTACAAGAAGCACAGCTAGCTGGTGGACACTGGGAGACGACCGGTAATTGTTTCTTCTTTTTTTCTCTTATGCTTAGTGCATTTTTATAAATGTTGTTAGTTGTTTGTGATGAATATCTATAGATACTATAGACATGGTACTGACTGGTGACAACTGTCTTTGTTCTTATTGTAGAAATTTAATATACTCATATTATCGTATAGGCAGACGGTAGTGATCTACCAGAGAGTGAATGTGAATTATAGTCCTCTGTGACAGTATATTTACCCGAATAGCTTTGATTTCTGGCTTTAAACCCAGAGTTGTGAGTTTTTGTGACTATCTAGCTAATAGCTATGATTAGCTTCACCTTTGTCCCGTAGGCTACTTGTAGAGTTTCTGATTAATTGCTCTGTTTCAGATTTTGTGCAGTAGGATTTATCTTTGATTCATTAATGACATAGACGCCTTTTATGCTAGGTTACAATTTTTGAGAAACAGGAAATAGACTGATAGTTACTTTAGATATGCGAGCTTCACTATAGTTCTCGTTTTATTTTTCGTAGGCCCCCAATATCTCGTAGGCCCTAGGCACTGTGCCTACTGTGCCTAATGGGTAATCCGGGCCTGGCTGTCATGGGTGGAGAACTTTACCCAAATTCTTCATCGTACATTTCAGAACATAAGCATGGTAAATGTAACGGCACTTTTTTCTTTGACTGTACAAATGTATAGTACTTAAGGACTCGTTAATTTTTGTCACGCAAGTTTGGTTCCTTTGTGGTGGGGTGACACAACTCTGTAGTGTAACAATGTCACTGGTGTTTACCGCCAAGCGTGAGCCTGAACCAATAAGAAAACCTGTGGGTTGTGACGTCATGAAGATGTGGCGCCTTTCTGGGCGACGCTGCTTCAAAAAGACAATTGGGTTTTGGAGAGAGTTAAGTGTGGGCGTGTAGGTGTCATCTCCTCACATGGCGGGATATAATGTGAGTACCTTTTAGGTTTTATCCATTTCACAAAATGTATTGTGATTCATGTGACCCCTGGTTAGTTAGCTAGGAAGATAGGTTATTGTTTTAAAAATGTAACTGTTAATTTTGAATAACGTCATTGATAAAGAAGTGTTATAACCCCCCCCCCCCTTTTGGTGTTGAGTAAAACACTGTCATACATGTCTTTTTTATTATGCAGTGATACAGTGAGCCATAAGAAACAACATAACCCTATCACCTGAGTTATCTCTATTACACAGTTATCCACCTCCTCAGCCTCCCCTTGGTGTGTGAGGACCTACATTCCTTAACACCCCTCAGCCTAACTGCAAAACATAAACAAGTCACTCTCCCTCCTTCCTCAATCCTCAGTCTTCCTCTCTCGCTCTCCACCCCTAACCTTCCCCATCTCACGAGTATAAATAAGGAGAATAAAGAATAAGAAAAGAGAATTAGAAAGGATAGAAGGAGTACATAGTAAAGAAAAAGTAATTAAAAAGTAAGAATAAGAAATAAAATAAAATAAAAGGTAAATACAAAACTTTTATAATTTATTGTTACAGTAGTGGGGTGACAGCTGTGGTGGGGTGACACAACTGTGGTGGGGTGACACAGCTGTGGTGGGGTGACACAACTCTGTGATGGGGTGACACAACTGTGGTGGGGCGACACAGCTGTGGTGGGGTGACACAACTGTGGTGGGGTGACACAGCTGTGGTGGGGTGACACAGCTGTGGTGGGGTGACACAGCTGTGGTGGGGTGGGTGATGGGGTGACAACTGTGGTGGTGAGACACAACTGTGGTGGTGGACACAACTGTGGGTTGACACAACTGTGGTGGGGTGACACAACTCTGTGGTGGGGTGACACAACCTGTGGTGGGTGACACAGCTGTGGTGTGCTGTGGTGGGGTGACACAACTCTGTGGTGGGGTGACACAGCTGTGGTGGGGTGACACAACTCTGTGATGGGGTGAGACAACTGTGGTGGGGCGACACAACTGTGGTGGAGCGACACAACTCTGTGGTGGGGTGACACAACTGTGGTGGGTTGACAACTGTGGTGGGTGACAACTGTGGTGGGGTGACACAACTGTGGTGGTGAGACACAACTGTGGTGGGTTGACACAACTGTGGTGGGGTGACACAACTGTGGTGGTGAGACACAACTGTGGTGTGTGGTGGGGTGACACAACTGTGGTGGGGTGACACAACTGTGGTGGGGTGACACAACTCTGTGGTGGGGTGACACAACTCTGTGGTGGGGTGACACAACTCTGTGGTGGGTGTGGTGGGTGGTGGTGACACAACTGGTGGTGCACAACTGTGGTGGGGTGACACAACTCTGTGGGGGTGACAACTCTGTGGTGGGTTGACACAACTGTGGTGGGGTGACACAACTGTGGTAGGGTGACACAACTGTGGTGGGGCGACAAAACTGTGGTGGGGTGACACAACCTGTGGTGGGTTGGTGGTGGGTTGACACAACTCTGTGGTGGGGTGACACAACTCTGTGGTGGGTTGACGCTCAACTCTGTGGTGGGGCGACACAACTGTGGTGGGGGACACAACTGTGGTGGGGTGACACAACCTGTGGTGGGGTGACACAACTCTGTGGTGGGGTGACACAACTCTGTGGTGGGATGACACAACTGTGGTGGGGTGACACAACTGTGGTGGGGTGACACAACTCTGTGGTGGGGTGACACAACTCTGTGGTGGGTGGTGGGGTTGACACAACTGTGGTGGGGCGACACAACTGTGGTGGGGGGTGACACAACTGTGGTGGGGTGACACAACTGTGGGGGTGACAACTGTGGTGGGGTGACACAACTCTGTGGTGGGGTGACACAACTGTGGTGGGATGACACAACTGACACAACTGTGGTGGGGTGACACAACTCTGGTGGGGTGACACAACTGGTAGGGTGACACAACTGTGGTGGGGTGACAACTCTGTGGTGGGGGTGACACAACTGTGGTAGGGTGACACAACTGTGGTAGGGTGACACAACTCTGTGGTGGGGTGACACAACTCTGTGGTGGGGTGACACAACTCTGTGGTGGGGTGACACAACTCTGTGGTGGGGTGACACAACTCTGTGGTGGGGTGACACAACTCTGTATTAGGGTGACAACTCTGTATTAGGGTGACAACTCTGTGGTGGGGTGTGGGTGAAGTATAACATATGATATCTGTACTGGGAATGTGTTCCGTTTGGAATGAGAGAAATTGTCAAGGTTTCCAATCAGGTCAATATTCTCCCATGGTTTCTCTAGAATAATAATCTAGATCCTTATTCGGTTTTGTTGAAAATCGTTTTCACTCTTAAACGTGCATCACATGCGAGTGGACCCAAGTGTATCAGAAGGCATTGTAAGATAATAATTTCAGGTGTTATTCATATTGCACTATAGTGTACTAGGGTCCTTAATTATTTAGCATAATTTTTTTAATAATATATATATATATATATATATATATATATATATATATATATATATATATATATATATATATATATATATACTTACTTCATTTTTAGTCCATATAACACGCGGACTTTGAACATATAATCAACGACCTACTGGGTGGGACTAGGGAACGCTTACCGGCTAGCCCACAAGGACACTAAAAGCAGTTCTAGACTCTTATATTTCACACAAAGCCTGTTCATCGAGCTGATGGCGCCGTGAACCTCATTGCGAAACTGCCCGTGCCTCGTATGTGGTGTCAGTACCAGCTGGATTCGGTAAAATGCTACTGACACCACATACGAGGCACGGGCAGTTTCCCAATGAGGTTCACGGCGCCATCAGCTCGATGAACAGGCTTTGTGTGAAATATAAGAGTCTAGAACTGCTTTTAGTGTCCTTGTGGGCTAGCCGTTTAGCGTTCCCTAGTCCCACCCAGTAGGTCGAGGGTTCGATTCCTTGCTGGTGAGGTCGTTGATTATATATATATATATATATACATATATGTGTGTGTGTGAAAATTCTCTGTGAGGATTACCTTCCCTATAACAATATGCCCGGTAATATGGTATTGTAGGGTTTCGTGATATTATGTTGTCTAGCACTCAGGATGGATGGAAACTCTAAGGTGGTGGTTTTCTTATATAATATAAGTTATATGGTAGACAGTCTGGTGCTGGAGGTGCCGTGTGGTGAGGAGCTGCTCAGTAGACACGTTCCTTGAGTAGCGTGTTGAAGGAGGTAGATGTGCAGGAGCTTCGTTAGAGATGATGTTGCCTGTTGCTGGCCTCCAGGTTGAATGAGAGCGGGACAGCGAGGAGCTTGCTTGGAGGAGGTGTTGCGTGTTCAGGAACCGAGAGCAGAATAAGAGAGCTGGTTGGTGAGGACGCTCAGAGAAGGACAGCTGGTGGGTCGCCATGCTCGCCGGCGGGAGCGAGGACCGCCAGGCAGGCGGAGGAGAAGCGAGGGCCGGCAGGCAGCGGCGGAGGAGGAGGTGTTGCGTGTTCAGATATCGAGGCCAGAATTAATCTTAATGGAGAGACAGAGCTTATATACACAGCAGCCGGAAGTAAACCCGCCGGTTTCTCGACTCCGTTGCTAGGGAAGACGTGGCTGGTTGCTAGGATACTGTGGCATCTGGTGACGCCCCCCCTTGGGCCGCTCGTTTGGTTGCTAGGATACTGTCGCATTGGAATGCGGCTATGCAGTTGTAGAGGAGACGTCCACTACAGTATCATATCGAGTTGTGTTTCAGGATATTTATTTCGTAATTTTCATGGGTAGTCTTAGCTTATGTGAGAGTTCTTTTACATTATATGTATTTAAATATCTTTAGCTGTCTACTGTATATTGTCTGGATATGGATATTGATTTCATAACATTATTTTTTTTTAAGTACTGTAGGCTACACTTTACCCCCCAAAAATCTCTGCGCCTTAACAGTGTTATACAATATGACATACCGGACCAAGAATCCTTACAAACGTACAGGTTTTATATGTTTTCCTGTTTAATTATCTGTATTAACTATATAATTGATATACAGAATACGTCGTAATGGTTATAATGCATCGCACAATCAGAAGTAACAACCTAACCAAATGAACATAGAATCAGTCGGTGATCGTTGCGAAGGCCGTTAGACCCAGGGGTGCAGAGCATTTTTTGTTTGACTGTACACCAGGGTGCGTATTTATTTGTATTTTTACTATACATTTCAAGCCAACTCTCCCCCTCATCTGATAAAGCGCGTCAGAGAAAGGTTTGACTCGCTCCTGAGTGAGGCAGAACATTTGATGTTTATGGTAATAAGCCGTAAGCTTATTAGCATATTTAAGTAATGGTCCTGCATTAATGTTCATGCTTTTAATGTGACTGTGTGATACTGTCGGCTAAGTACCCCCCTCCCCCCTCTCTCTCCCTCTCTTTATGACCACCTCCCTATCATGCTCTTTGACCACCTGCTTATCTCTCTATCTATCTATCTATCTTTTATTTGCATCAGTTTAACCATTTTTTTACCTCTTTTCCTCTCTCTATCCCTCGTTTCTCTTTCATCCTCCCTCTTTCTCTCTCTCTCTCCTCTTTCTTTACCACCAGTAACACACTTCTCAATTTAACTTGTCCTGTTCCTCAGTCACATCACTGCCTCTAGGGGCGACACTTCCTACAATAACTTGGGCCTTGAGCGAAACACTCTGCTACTCTTGCTCGTCTCTATCACTTCACCAGGTTAAGATGGCTTCACTTACACGCGCTAAGAACAATTTCATTCATTGGATATCACGATTTTTTTAATTAGTTCATAAGAACTACTGGCGAAGGAGTCGTATTACCAAAGTGGTCATGGATTTGAATTATTATTGGTTTTACCCTCGAGGTATTGATGGCGTCAAGATTGAGCTGAGACTCGTTTTTGCTTTTTAATTAATATCTCTCTCTCTCTCTCTCTCTCTCTCTCTCTCTCTCTCTCTCCTAATATTATACTATTTTGTGAGGGCGAGGAATCTGAGTGGGACGGGAAGTCATGATCTGGCCAGCCTGAGAAAAAGGTTAAACACACCTCGACTTTAATAACTCAAAACAATACGGGATAGAGTACCGAATATCAACAAAAACGAGAACCTCTCTGCCTGAGCAACTGTTCATACACTGTGAGTTGTTTGGAATCATTCTGATTTGTTGTGAGTTAATCTGACTCGTTTTGAGTCACCGAGTCGTTGTGATTCACTCTGAATCTGTTTGTACCTGTGGGATGTTAGCTAGTAGACTTTAATAGCTGTTAATATGATTTACTATGAATCCTGATGCCAACGTACGTCACTATGAGTCCTGATATTAATGTGCGTCACTAGAGTCCTGATATCCATATGAGTCACTATGAGTCCTGATGTCAGTGTGAGTCAGTATGAGTCCTGGTGCTACTCTATGAGGTCATTTTGAGCGTCAGTGAGCTTTTGAGCTGTCAGACCCAGTTTGTAATACCTGGCTACCCGGTGATACAAGACTGCTAAGTTTTTCCTAGCCAGACGCTCAGAATCTCATTATGACATAATCGGCCAATCAGCGCGTCCGATGGGAGCGCAGTTGCCAATTAGCTGTTAAATTATTACTATTAGGTATCTAAGTTTCTCTTATTAGTAGTACTACTGTTTGGGTTATAAAAAATTGTAATTGAATAACGGCAGCAAGATTGCTTTTGATATTATCCCTTTCCATCTATTTTTTCCTTTCTTTTTTTACCGAGTTTCATTAGATTATTTTGTTAACGTGTGTTGTCATCTTCACCTCCATACTACTTCTGTCAGTAGGGATATTATTATTAATATTATTATTATTATCATTATTATTATTATTATTATTGCTATTATCTTTATTATTGCTATTATTATTTCTATTATTATTATTATTATTATTATTGCTATTATTATCATTATTAATGCTATTATTATCATTATTAATGCTATCATTATTATTATTGCTATCATTATTATTATTATTATTATTATTATTATTATTATCATCATTGTGTTTCGGCGGGTTTCTTGCATATTTGCAATCTATATATTATTAGTTCCTTACTGTATCGAATTTGTCTAATTTGTAGATTATTTTGTGTAAATCATTGTGTTAAGATTTGTATTAACTATAGCTTTACCTGTTTAGTATTCTTGTGAAGGCCTGGGACTTAAGGATATAAATCCCTTACCAGACTTATCAGGATCTCAATAAAGGAATGTCAAGGACCATGGTTTTCTGAGGAATAACAAACAACCGTTTGAGATTGACATCTCTTTACTATAAAAAATATAACACAAAACTCTGACACCACTCAACGAACATCAAGTAACAATTACGGGAGTCAAACAATTAATGCAGTAAACAGTTAATGGAGTCAAATAATTAAGGGAAGCAAACAATTAAAGGAAGCAAACAATTAATGGGAGTCAGTAATTAAAGGAATCAAACAATAGAATCAAACAATGAAGAGATATTTCCTACGGCAGTGGCCCTGGGGAAGGTTCCAGAACACAGTGATCCACTCTCAGGGGGAAGCGACCGTTCAACCTCACTCGAGAGACAGCGGCCGATATCTTGATACAGCAGACGAAACATTGGGGGCGCCGACGGTAGAGAAGAGCAGCGGTAGTGGTTGATGTCCACAGAATTGACAGTCGACAGGTGAAGGTCTGGGAAAACAGCCCACGAGTCCAGGACCTATGATGAGATCACAGCCAGAATTTGACGAACAGCAACAGCGGGGTAGGTAGATAGTGACACTGGTAGCAGCGAACCTCCTCACCTCCGTCCAACCCCTCCAAGTGGGGGTCGCGCCAGCAAACGAGAGAGTTAGCAGCGTTAACGAGCAGGAAGATCGTTTCCGCCCTTACAATTATGTGTATAATTTTAATATGCCAAGGATCTTTTTATGTTAATAGGATATTACTTTAATATAAGAACATAATAAAATAAGGAGTCTGCAATAGGCCAGTTGGCCTATTGCAAACTCCTGTCGAGAGTTACTATCACTCTCTATCATCCATGAATCTATCTTGCCTCCTTTTAAAACTTTCCAGCGTTCCAGCACTTACTACAAAGTTGCTAAGCTTGTTCCACTCGTCCACCACCCTATTTGTAAACCAATTCCTTCCTATCTTCCTCCTAAACCTAAACTTATCCAACTTAAATCCGTTGTTACGAGTCCTATCCTGCTCGGATATTATAAGAACTTTATCTATATCTTCTTTATTGATTCCTTTCACCGACTTAAATACTTCTATCATATCTACCCGCACTCTTCGTCTTGCTAGGGAATGCAAGTTTAGTTTTTTTAATCCATCTTGATATGGAAGGTTTCTAAGTCCCGGAATAATTTTCGTCATTCTTCGCTGCACCGATTCCAGGGAATTGATATCCATTCTATAATAAGGGCACCAGAACTGAAGAGCATAATCGAGATGCGGCCTGACTAGCACAAGATATAGTTGCAATATGACCTTTACACTTTTATTATTTACACTTCTAGATATAAAACCTAATACTCTGTTTGCCTTATTTCGAACATTAACGCACTGTTTTCTAGGCCGTAGGTCCGGGCATACAAGTACCCCTAAGTCTCTTTCACAAGTCGATTTCTCTAGGTTGATGTTGTTAAGGCTGTATATATTGACAGTATTTGCCATTTCTGACAACTTCTGCAGTATATTTAAATACTCCTGTAGTGCATTTGCATCCTGCCATGAATTAATCTGCCACCCTATTTTGATGTCATCCGCAAACTTGCTTATGTCACTGCTGATCCCAGTATCTAGATCGTTTATGTAGATTATGAACAAGAGTGGGCCCAGTACTGACCCCTGGGGAACCCCACTGGTTACACAGCCCCACTGAGATTTAACACCATCTACTGACCCTCTGCGTTCTATCGGTGAGCCATGATTTTATCCAATTTAAAACTTTCCCCTCGATACCAGGAGCCTTAACTTTTCTCAGAAGCCTCTGATGTGGTACTCTGTCAAATGCTTTGCTAAAGTCTAAGTAAATAACATCGTGATTTTCGTCATTATCTACTACCTCGAAGACTTTCCTAAAACACGTCAGCAGATTTGTTAGACAAGATTTTCCCTTTGTAAATCCATGTTGAGAGTCGTAGATTAATTTGTTTTTCTCTCAATGTGATTGGATGCTATTTGCTATAATTGATTCAAGAAATTTCACCACTACTGACGTCAAACTAATCGGCCGGTAATTTGACGCTGATGCTCTGTCTCCCTTTTTGAATAAGGGTACAACATTTGCCTGTTTCCACAAGTCTGGCACAACTCCCGTGACTAATGATTTTGTAAATAAATTTACGAAGGGTCCGCTAATCTGTTCCTTACACTCTTTCAAAACTCGAGGGAAAATTTCATCCGGCCTTGGAGATTTTATCTTCTATATTTTATTTATCTTCTTAAGAACATCCTCTTTTCTGATAGTGATATTCTTTAATTTCTCTTCTTCATTTCCCCTAAATATCAGTTCCACCTCTGGCATTTCCTCGTGTATTTCTTTTGTGAAAACTGGTAAGAAGTAGTTTTTTAATGCTCTGTTTATTTTCTCACCATCATCGGTCACCTCCCCTCTCTCTGACTTTAAAAGCCCCACTTTGTCCTTGACCTTTGTCCTATAAACCTGGAAAAATTCTTTGAGATTCACCCTGGATTCTCTTTGATCCTGATTTCGTAGTCCCTCTTTGCCTTCCTTACATTTTTCTTAACATTCCTAGATAGTTCATTATAGCTATTTCTGAGCTGCTCCTCCCCTCCCTTTAATTTCATATAAATTCCTTTCTTTATTCCTATGTCATGTTTAAGTTTTTTGTTCATCCACCTTGGCTCATTCTTATTTGACCTAACTTTTCTGTATGGTATATTTTGTTCCTGTGCTTTACGTAGTATACTAGTGAATATATTATAGTCATGATCAATTGTTGTGTCGCCGATGACCTGACTGTTCCCAGGCAACCTCTCCTAGGTACCTTCTTAACCCCTCATAATCAGCCATCGAAAGTCTGGGACTCTGACCATATTGTCATTGTTTTTCTTTTCCCAATTTCGGGTGAACCTGATTTCTCTGTGTTCACTGTTCCCTAGTTCTTCCCCTATTGTGATTTCTCCGATAATATTTTCTTTATTTGTTAATACTAGGTCTAATATATTGTCACCTCTAATACGTTCTGTAATTAGTTGTTTTAAAAAATTGTCCTGTACTGCGTCTATGAAGTCTTCAGATTCATATACACCTATAATGTTCTCCCAGCCAATATTTCTGAAGTTGAAATCCCACATAATGCACAAGTTGTTGTATTTTGCTGCCCTACCCATTTCCTACCATATGGGCTGAGCTGCTTCTTTCCCAAGACTTGAGGGCCTGTAAATCATTCCCATAATTAGTTTTTTCTCTTCCTTCCGAAATTTCTACCTATACAGACTCGGTTCCTTTTTCACCCTTTATTGAATTATTAATACGACATTTTATATATATATATATATATATATATATATATATATATATATATATATATATATATATATATATGTATATATATATATATATATATATATATGTATATATATATATATATATATATATATATATATATATATATATATATATATATATATATATATATATATACAGTATATATGCGTGTGTGTGTGTGTGTGTGGGCCCGTTAGAGGTAAACAGTATAAAAATATGAGCGTCATATGTTTAGGTTAGGGTAGGTTAATTTTGGTTAGTTCACGTCAGTTCACGTTAAGTTACCTTAGTTAATAATTTTCAGCTAAAATTTGTGAAAGTTTAATTATTTTTTTACAGTGAAATTAACCGAACTTACTTTAACTTAACCTATAATCTGTACTCGTAATTTGCAAATGAGGACTAAGGTCATTTTGTAGCAAGGAAGCTGATTGGCTGGTTGACGGACACGTGAAGGGTCTCTCTGCAGTTCTTTAGTATTTAAACAATCTTAAGGTAATATCAAATAAACATTATGGTGAAATGGCTTTACAAAAACTGATTAAAAGATTAGTGGAAAGGAGTGAAGAATATGGGTTAAGAGTTAATGTGCTTTAAGACGAAAGTAATGGTTGTTTCCACATTGGAAATAAATCCTAAAAAAAAATATGGTAGGCAACAGGGAACTTAATCAAGTGGAAAATGGATCTTATTAGAAATTTGGACTGTGTTATAATTTGTTGAAAAGTTTGTCACTAGTACAGTTTTTTATGCGGATTCTAAGTATGCAACTTACTTTTTGCGGAAATAAGTATTCAACATTTCATTGGCGTTTGTTTGCAGGAACAGTCTCTGTTCTTGACCTAACCTAACCTAATAAACAAACCGGTACTCATCGCCAAATGTTGGATGGGTACTTGTGCGAGTTAATGTGGCGCCAGCGTCACAAAAGGCAACATTTGTACGAGCTTATGTTAAACATGATTGGCCAGTACTTCTGATTCATAGACCGGTAAGTCACAAATAAAACATTTCCGCAAAACATGAGTTTCACATTTAAAATCAGCACGAAAAACTGTATCTTTAATGCAAGTTTAAAAAATTTGGAACCAAATCCAAATTTTTAATAAGACCCTGGAAAATTTTGTGTATTTGGGAAGTAACATAGCTGTGATGGTAGATGTGTGAAAGAAATTATAACAAGAATAGGTCAAGCAAAAAGACCTAATAAAAAGGGACATTAACTTCAATTTGAGAAAGGAGCTGCTGAAAGGACTATTGTATGGGTCAGAAGCGTGGACAGCAGACACAAGAAAGAAGTTAGAGGCCTTTGAAATGTGGTGTTATCAGCGAATGTTAACTTAATTTACACTGACAGGAAAAAATTATGAATTACTAAGATTAGAAAAACTTAAAGAGAAATGTTTGAAATTTGTAAAATAAGGAAAATTAGATACTTTGGTGATATAATTAGGGATAAAGAAAAAATAGCAGAAATACTGATGAGGAAAGTTGGGGGTAGGGGGACCAGGGGAAGGCATAGATTGAGATGAATGAATGAATTTATAAACTGGGTCCCCAGAGAGATACAAAACCTTTGAGGATTAGTATAAATATACCTAGAACGTTTGAATGAAGAACTGTAGTCGATAACCTCCAGATATGACTACGGTACTCTGATTGATTCATATTATCATCTTTTATGGGATGGCACCGATTCTCAGTTGATCTTGAGTACTTGTAAATACGTGTCTGAGTAATTGTAAATACGTATTTGAGTTCTTTTTAACATGTGCTTCAGTACTTGCAAACAATTGCTTGAGTACATGTAAATACATGCTTGAGTACTATCAAACACATGCTTGAATACTTGTAAACTCGTGCTTGAGTGAGTACTCGTAAGCACTTGTTTAGGTACTTGCAAACACGTGCCTAAATACTTCTTAACACGTGCTTGAGTAATTCTAAACACCTACTTGAGTACCTATTAACATGTGCTTAAGTACTTGTAATTACGTGCTTGAAGATCTTGTAAACACGTGCTTGAGTACGTGTAAGCCTTTTGGTTAAGCACTTTTAAACACGTGATTGAGGACTTGTAAACACGTGCTTGAATGAGTTCTTGTACACATGAGTTTAAGTACTTGTAAACACGTGCTTGAAGATTTATAAACACGCGTTTGAGTAATTGTAAACACCGCACCCAGTGAGGAGGTCTTAAGCTCGTAACAAGACCAAATGTATATCATGTCATGTCATATCATGTCATGTCATGGTAACGTTGTCGCAAATTCTAGAATGACATTTCATCGTGTCAATAACGCCAGAACTAACTTATGACAGTAGTCAGTGGCGACATGTCACATAAGACCCGTCAGAGCCTCCAGGTGGGAGGGAAAATGTTTAGATAATACACATGCTGACATGACAGTCAATGGCAACGTGTCAGCATTCCTGTCAGTCACAAGTATGCAAGACACACCTCGTATCGTTCACGAGAGCCACCATTTAAAAAATATATTTATTAGACGGGCGCCATCACAGGAGACGGTTATTAAAATTTAGGTGTGGGAAGAGAGCATGTTTGTTATCAGCAGAGGAGACAACACCTCACTAGCTCTTTAAATACTTTATTCTGATAACATCCTTCATGATCGCTTACCTGACACAATTTATTTTTTAGCAATGCTGGGGGTGTATATATATATATATATATATATATATATATATATATATATATATATATATATATATATATATATATATATATATATATATATATATATATATATACAGCTTACCTTTCTCCACCACCACCAGGTCACATCAAGTGCATAAAACAGGTCATACATCCCTAAAGTAGCCCCTGAATTACCCTTCCTAAAGCGACTCCTAAAATGACACTAATATAACTCTTTACTCTCCTTAACCTACCGTGGGTCCCTATACAACCTGGCACTCTCTGCCAGGCACGTGTTTCGCCTGGGAAGATATTGGAAGCATAAGGTGTTGTCTATGGTAGACCCTCCTGCCACATGGCATCACAAAAATTGTGACCAAGTCTCAGGTTGCTGATCTGACTTTCTGCCTCATTTACACACAATTGCAGGGTCTCTATTGTTTCACTTACTATTGACAACACAACATACATATATTGTTTCTCACTTTTTATCTTTTTTTTTTCATTTTGTAATTCTTTATTATTATTATTATTATTATTATTATTATTATTATTATTATTATTATTATTATTATTATTATTATCATCATCATCATCATTATTATCATCATCATTATTATCATTATTATTATTATTATTATTATTATTATTATTATTATTATTATTGAAGGTTCCAAGTGTTCCCTGAGGAATGCAGTGATGGGTAGGGAAACACCGGGTAACACTGAAGTCCGTCTATTCGGATAGGAGAAATACAGGTGGTGACTAGCGTGTGTCATGCACAGCCCACGAAGTCAGACTGAGGCTGCCTTGCCATATGGCAGCCTCCGGGCAATGTTGCCACATAACACGTGCAGTGTTGCCACGTAATTATATACATAAATGCTACTCGGCATAGTAGCTTATATACAAGGTTGCTACTCGGCACAGTAGCTTAGATACATAACCTACATCTCCCTCCCCCCTCACACTCATAGTCTTTGTCTTGAGCGGACTTCTTAGTCCTAAGTCGCTCCGAGCGTCGAGGTGCACTGTGGGGCGGATCCTCGTGAGGTGTAGGGGACTCGTCCTCGGTCAGGGGGCCAGCAGCAGGGGGTGGGACTGGCCGGAGGAAGCGGCGGTTCCTCCACCAGACACGGCCGCTCGGCATCCTGACCTTGTAGTCCCGCGACCGGCCGACGCCCATCACTATGCCCACCGTGTCCCAACGTGTCGTCGTTGGGTCCTGGACGCGGACAAGGGCACCAATCTCCACTGGCTGAAGAGGGCGGGCACGGTCGTCATACCGAGCCTTGGCGTGTGTAGGAACGCAAGAGCGGAGAGGGTGACCATACAGGATCTGGGCAGGGGAGCGTCCTGTGTGGGTGGGAGTGGACGCGGGTTCTGGGCAGCTCTGTGCGGCAGCGCCAGGCGCGTCGCTCGTTGATTCACGCACCCTGCTGGCGGTGTACCGAGCAGCTGGGATCTGCTCGGGAAAGTCTCTGAGCACCACACCTAACTCCTTGCAGTGCTCCCACGACAACAAGGGTGTAGCAAGAGTAGGCTGCACGTTGATCCATCCGTGACACGACCTGTCGCCATAAGTGATCTCCGCTTGAAAGGAGCCCACAGCATCTGGCATCTGGGAACCGTCAGCATTGTAGTACAGCAGCTGCGGCGGTGGTCCCAGGTCGCGTTTGGTGAGGCCCAGTTTCTGGAGGTGCTTCAACCCAATCACCGTAGTATCAGCGCCAGTGTCCGGTATCACCTCGATGTGACCCGACACATCACCGTGTGTGGCGGCGACGTGGATAGTAAGGGAAGGGGTAGCCTTGGGGCGTGTGGTCGATTCCACCCTCCTCATGTGACTCAGCTGCTGCTTGGGGCTGTGTAGGCCATCTGAAGGGGGATGCGTGCGAACCACCCCGAGGGAAGTGCGCTGCTTTCCTCCTCGTCTCGGGCTTTTGGGCTTGGGTTGGCGGCAACACTTGTCGTAGTGTCCATAACGACCGCAGGCCTGACACTTGCGGCCTCGTGCAGGGCACCTGTCTGTGTTAGACCAGTGGCCCTTACGGTCACATCCACGACACAGTGCGTCGGCGGCCGGGCATGTATTGGGGCCATGCTGCTTTCCACAGCTGCCACAGGAAGCACTAGGCGGGGGCATGGAAGAACGTGCGGCAGCCTTCACGTTGTTGGCCGCCTTCTTACCCTTCTTGTAATGTGAGATAGCTCTCACGGCAGGTGGGGCCCGTAAGGCAGAGGTGGCGGACTTGGTGGCCTCGTACGACCGACATTCAGTCACTACCACCTGGAGTGTGGAGGAAGCGTCCAGGGGGATGAGTCGCTGCACCAACTCTTCGTGCCTAACACCTGTCAAGATCCCGTGCTTGATCCAGGCTTCCTCACATTCCCGGTTGTGCGCCTTGCAGACGTCGATCTCCTCTGACAAACTCTTCAAGCATACAAAAAAGTCGTCAAAGGATTCATTCTCCGCCTGCTTGCAGCTGGTGAAGGCGCGGCGACGCAAAGCCTCGTTATTCCGACCTTTAACGTGCTCCTGTAAAAGGTCGAGCACATCCGTCACTGAAGATGTAGAATCGGGAGGCACTTGCAACGTGTGCTCCAAAACTCTCTGGGTCTCCAGCGACAAACACATCCGCAGTTGGATGAGCTGTTTGTTTGGAGGCATGCTGTCAAGGTCCACCATCGTGGAGTAATCTGTCCAACGCCGCCTCCACTCACGAAAAAGCTGAAACGTGACGTCTGTTGAGAGGGCGGGTGGGGGTTGAACAGATGCCTTGGGAGCTGTTGGAGTAGCAAGAGTACCTGGAGGACGCTGGTGTGGTGGAGGAGGGAGGGTACTGGCGCCTTGGTGCGCGATTGAGGGAGGGTGGGTTAGCGCCAGGGTCGCCAATAGTGCATCAAAACGCGACTTTTCCTCCTCTCTTCGTATCTCCTCCCTCTGAAATTCCATCTCTCTGCGTCGCTCGTCCCGGTCGTCCATCCACCTCAGAATTGTGGCAATGTCCGTCACTGGAGGTGGAGGATGAGATTCTGCACCCGGTGGAGGGGAAGGTGGTGGGGAGTCGTGTCTCCCATCTTGACGTTGTCCCTTCTTACCGCCCATCTTAGTGTGTGCGTGGACTGCACTGTTTAGTATATAAAGTGGCGCCTCAACAGCTCAAACCACGTATATATGACATAAATAGCGCAGAAATAACGCATAGAGTCCACTGTTCTGTCCGTGAGTGAGTGCGTGCGTGCGTGCGTGCGTGTGTGTGTGTGTCTGAGACAGCACTTCGTGGTGGCCTTAATGCCGGTGGCTAGAGCCGCCGCGGGGGTGAGACCGTCAGTGTCTCCCCGGATGTCACACGAGAAGGGTGTACGCCTGCGTGCTCCGTGGGTACCACAAAAAAAAGAGGCCAATGCTCAACTCTCAGCTCTAGACACACTAATACACTGACACTAACACTGCCACCGTCACTAAAAAGTACTGTGACGGCCCAACACTGCACGTTGCGGCGAAACACAACACAACACACTAGTCGACGCGCACATCGCCGGCAGATGTAACCGTCGGCATTGTTCACACACTTGTAAGGCCACAGATCCTATTCACTGCGCCATGAAGGTTCCAAGTGTTACCTGAGGAATGCAGTGATGGGTAGGGAAACACCGGGTAACACTGAAGTCCGTTTATTCGGATAGGAGAAATACTGGTGGTGACTAGCGTGTGCCATGCACGGCCCACGAAGTCAGACTGAGGCTGCCTTGCCATATGGCAGCCTCGGGGCAATGTTGCCACGTAATTATATACATAGATGCTACTCGGCACAGTAGCTTATATACAAGGTTGCTACTCGGCACAGTAGCATAGATACATAACCTACAATTATTATTATTATTATTATTATTATTACATTTTCGCCCCCCAGGCCCTGATGTGGGTCAGTGACCTGTGCCCGGGTGGGCTAATCCCCATAAAAAAAAGTGGCGATGTGATAAAAATGATAGTGATGGCTTCCTGCTCTCCGACACGAAACGTTTACTCTGATGGGTCATTGTTCATGAGTTCCTCCTGAAGTGTGGTCTCTCTCTCTCTCTCTCTCTCTCTCTCTCTCTCTCTCTCTCTCTCTCTCTCTCTCTCTCTCTCTCTCTCTCTCTCTCAGTGGTGCTCTTTTATAAATTTTCCTTTACTTACCTACAGTGAAATTTTGAGAATTACCTAGACACGGATACCCGAAAGCCTCTACCCTCATCCCTCCCTCACACCACAGTCCTATTACTCTTACCAACAAGTACAACACATGATACAAAAACTTCCTCCTGGGACCCAGTTGTCACATATTTAATTTCATTACAAAAACAGTAATTCCCCCAAATGTACCACCAGCATACTCGTCACTATCACGGTCAGAAAGGCCAGATTACTCTTAGTTGTTGATGCTGGTGAGCGGCGTTAGGAGGCTGGAAATGGACGCTGCCCCATGGACCAACTACGTCAGTGACGGAGAGATTTTCTGCCCCCGTCTGGACACTCCATGAGAGTTCTAAGAGTCCTGCAAGTGATGTGGGTACTACAGTGACCTCACCACCTGGAGCTGTTGGGTGCATGGAGTCCTGGAAATGCGACGAAGGGATACCTGATCGCAAACGCCAGGAGGCACAGGCACTTAGCGGGGTCCTGGGAAGATGTCAAAGGAAGACGTAAACAAGAAAGTTAATCGCTATTCCAATACATCAATCAGAGAAAGTTGGAAGTTATGCAACAAGTTTGTGTTTACCCGTGAAAGGGTCAGAGATCAGGGTATGTGTCTACAGCCTGACGAAAGGTCAACCATAAGGTTACAGTTTTCTAAACAAAAGAAGGTTAAAGGTTGCGTTGTTAGCATCACAAAAGTAAAATCTTAGGTAAAGTTAGGGAGGTCGTGTATGATACACGTAGGTTCACTCTCCCTACAACACAACAATGCAGAGAAAGTAAACTAGACGCTCTGGCAGACTGCTGGCAAAGGATCGGTGATAGGTTCAGTTAAAGCTTTGTGCAGTAACAAGCAGGTGAGGTTAGGTTAGATTTCTATAAAAGAGAAGAGATGCTTAGAAGTTTGTTCATCTCCACGATTATATAGACAATAAAAGCTGTATGTATGTATGTATGTATGTATGGAAAAGTTAAAGAATTATGATATAATAATATATTTGACATATTAAATAACTTTTAATATCAATGTTCATTGTGTTTCATGTTTAATCAATCAGATTTTATATGCAAGACGCTAACTCTTCAGTACAAACATTATCATCAAAACAAAAAAGAAAACAGTTTTTAAGCTCCGATTTGGAAGTTTGTGGACAACCTGAAATGGACTAAAGAAACACTTAAGGTGACTTCCGGACCGTACAGAAGTATCGTTGTTCTGGTACAGCCTGGATCCATCGTATATGTTCTAGAGTGTACAAAAATTTGGTATTCTAACATCTAATGGATACCATACGTCCACCCCGAGGCTTTTACTAGATGAAGTGACTTACACAACGTCTCTTACCATTTCCCCCGCCTCCCCAACTTTCCCATCAGAATAAACTCTCAGTGGGTCAGGGAGAGAGCTGGGACGCTCTCAGAACGATGAGACACTTAAGTGATCGTCTTTAAGAAATGAATACGAATGAAATGTGACCTCTCATCCTGATATGACTCTATATATATATATATATATATATATATATATATATATATATATATATATATATATATATATATATATATACACATATTGTTACTACCGTGTCGTATTTTTCTATTTTTTTTTATAACATGCTTCCATGTTGTTCCATATTATTCCTGTAATGATGTGTTATATTTACTATTATATAATCTAGTCACCTTACCCTGTGCTGTTAAGGTTTTAACTGTTATTATTTGTTCAGGCCCATCTTATTTCTTCATTTAGTATTGTAACAAGCATTCTTTGTTTCTCTAACGACCATCTGCATCGTTAAACTACCCATGTTTCACCTGCTGGTCGCATTGGCGCCAGATTCGACCCTATATATAATAGTCCACCTGTAGACTGAGTGCAGTCCAGTCCTCCTTGTCATTCAGTTCACGTTCTTTTCAGTGACACTTGTCACCTGTTACTTATATTTCATTTTATTTCTGTGTTGTTCCTGTCGCCACTAATGTGGTATATTTATGTGAGTACCTATTTATGTCTCTTATGTGTCCATCAGTGTTTTCTTAGTTACATTTAAGTAATTCAGTGTTGTTTCACGTTAGTTAATTTCAGTGTTAGTTATTTTATATGTTTATGTAGTGTTAACGTAAGCCAGTGCTTTATTTTTATTCTGTATATTTAAGCAGTTCTTTTGATGTTTCGATGTTTAGTATCATTTGTGTCTTAAGAGTTTCGATAGCGAATCAATTTGTTGTAACAGCCTACGAGGCTGTTTATTGTGTTAATATTTAATTTAATTAAATTCTTAAAGGTTTACTTTATTTATTTTTATTCCCTTTTAATTTACTTCACTTTTTTTGTTTGGTTACTCCTAGAACCTGGTTATTAAAGTAAATTAAGAGACGGCGTAACAAAATATATATATATATATATATATATATATATATATATATATATATATATATATATATATATATACATGAGAGAGAGTTGTCTCTGGTAGACATGAATCGTTTAGTAATTACGGGTCATTCCACCACAATCAAATTTGGATAATTTTAATGGTACTGAATTAAATTTTGAGTTTTGCAGCGCAGAGCAAAAAGTTTGTTGTGCATCTCATACTCATCGTGTGAGCGGTAGTGCAAAAGAGCTATAGAGCAGGGTTCACAAATGGTGTTTATTAGACCCAAGTGGTCAGGATATTGTGGCGTTGATTTTTACAGAGTATTTTCAGTAGGCTACATTGTTTGTATAGCTCGGTGCATAGAGGTTTCCTTAGGTACTATATGCGAAATATGGATACAACGTTAGTACAGTATATCAGCTACTGTATCTTGCCATCAGAGATAAAGTGCTGTACCATGGCTCACGCAGTATGCTTGGACCTGTCCCTAAAAAGCTATATTTTGTCATAGTCTTCGTAGTGTTGGAGCGTGTGTCCAGTCATATGGCCACTCTCACTTATCATTCATTCTTGTTCCCATCTACTTGAGGGACATACTGCCAGAGGTACTTACTGTACTGTATATCCTAACATTAGTCTAGCGGTTACATCTCATAGTCTAGTGAGCCTATTATTACTTGTTCCAAATAAATATTTACTTGATGCATTTCAGACATAGCAATTGTCTGCCTGCTTCATATTCATCAACAAGTTCTTCCTTGATTACAGTTTTTGGGGTTCTTATTGTCAGACTTAAATTGTACGGTATTTAACAATGTCTTTGTTAGACGCGAGTTTAGCTAAGGCATCAACTCTACAGTATTATGTGTACTGAGACATACAGGGGATCTTCAGCAGTTTGATCCTTATATCCCCGTCAACAAGGCACATGTTTGTGTCTGGTTTCAGAGACAAGTGGGTGGCAATCTGAGTTTAGGGTATCAAGAACAAGTAGTGAGGATAAGAGTTAGTGATTATTTGGTGTGGTATGGTGTGGTGTGGTGTGGTGTGGTGTAAAGATTTGTTCTTTTTTTATTACTATAACTCTGTGGAAATTAATTTATGCTTGGTATTTTGCTCTGTTTCATTTAAGGCGTCGTGTACTATCATAAGATAACAAAGTTATTCCTAAAGTAGGTTAGGTTAGGTTAGGTTAGGTTTTGTATGAAGGTATCCCTATTTATATATTCTACATGATCGCTTATAGGCAGTCAGAAGTTATCGCTAATCAGTAATTATCCCTCGGTGCCGAACAAACCTCCTTGGGAAAAATTCTCACAATTTTGTTTATACTAATGTTTCTCAGTGCCACCAGACTAGTGCTCTGAATATTTAATAAGATTACATGTAATCGTTGGTGGTAATATACCATTTTTGAAGAGTTGTATTTTTTTTTCTGATATGTAATAAATTTCGTTTCCTTAAGTACTGGTGTATCATTAGGTTCCACTTTGACTGTAACTGAGGGACCTAACTAGTTTCCACCAATTACCCGAATCCCTAAACCCCTGTCCAACCCTCAAATTATGTTTAAGACAAATTTGAAAAAGTGGGAGACGATCACTCCACACCGTAACGCTTGGAGGAGCACCACACGTGAAGTTGTCACTACTTTCAAGTTAGTCCGACTGCATACCTAGGCAGACAAATGCCAGCGCCTGAGAAACGCTTCCGCTGCCCCCCCGGCACTAGGTGTAACTCTCCACACGTGCAGCATCTGTGGTCCCGTATGAGCCTCTCGAGTCACTTCAGAATTCACCAGCGAAGGTGACATCTTTAATAAATCATATAATTGTATAATACCTGGATGGTCGTCATACTCGATTTCGAGTGAGAGCAATCATGGATTGTGTGCGTGTGTGTGTGTGTGTAGGGGGGGGGAGGGGGGTGAACCCACACAAGGCCCCAGTATCCCGGCAACTGACTCACCCCATACTTCAAAGTTACTCTCAAAGGGCAGGTGTCAGTCTCACTCAAACGACTAGGTTGCCATGACCTTACACTCCGCCGGACGATATCCCATGACGTCTGACAAGGAAACTATGACGGTCCGTAGTTCGTGGTTCATAGACTTGAGAGCCCGAAACGGCAACTCCTTGGACATGAAACTAAATCACACTTCCCTCTGAGACTTCCTTGAATATTGTATTGTCGAACAGTAACGTTCTGTCTGTGTTAAACTACGGTCACACTAGAGTTTTCGGTGCAATAAATCCACGATAGCATTAACCGCTTTAGTGAGATGTGTGGCCCTGTTAAAGAAGACCAAGACGAAAAACAAACTATTGTAGCGTCCAAGAGATGTTTATTTACAAAAGTGGCGCAAGTACTCTAGAGTCAAATGAAATTCCCATCGTGATGTATTCATATTATTTTTTTCTATGACTTTTTACTCGTTTTTTTTTATTGAAAATAATTTTTCATATTTTTTTTTTACATTTTGAAATTAATAATTAAAAATAGAAAGGTAAAAATGTCATTGAACAATAGACTCTATAGCAAAGGGAAACTCACTCTACCGTGGATTTTCAGACGCTGAGTATCGTCCCACTTTCGACAACAAATAAGTTGTCGCTGTACAGGTAGAGACAACTTGAGGAGCTCGTTGAAAAGTCAACGCAACTGTGGATTTATTCTGGGTAAAAATTCTAGTGTGACCGCAGATTTAGACCTTGAACTGTGACCTGTATTAGATTTTGACCTGTGTTTGATCTGTGACCTGTAGTAGACGTTGACCTGTGAACTTTATTAGAACTTAACCTATGACTTGTGGGAGATCTTGACTAGTGGGTGGATGGGGATGAGAGAGACAAAGAAAGAGAGTGGATGGGAAGAGAAAAAAAAGAGAGAGTTGCCTCTGAAGATGTCTTGAATAAAGACGAAAGCTAAGGTGCTCCATTGTTTCCCTTTTCCCTGTGTGATTTTATCAAGACACGGCAGGGTTAGCTCCTGAGAGATAATTATCAGATATGGCCAGTGCTATGTGCGGTCTTGGGTATGTGAGTTTATTGACCAAACTGGAGTGGTCCATGGAAGAATTGGCGAGGGCCAAGGAAGAAATTGAGAGG
Organism: Homarus americanus; assembly: GCF_018991925.1. Lineage (NCBI taxonomy): Eukaryota > Metazoa > Arthropoda > Malacostraca > Decapoda > Nephropidae > Homarus > Homarus americanus. The sequence goes on from NW_024737097.1 coordinate 6,009,599, forward strand.
GCCACGTTGGAGAACCTGAAATTAAAGGAAGAGCTGTCTAGGTTAAAGGGGGAGGATGGACAAGGAAAGCCAGTGTCTGACGAAAACTTAAGCGAGTGGAAGGTTGTGAGTAGTGGGAAGACGAAGCTGGTGGTGAAGAAGTACACCAAGGATACGACAATAACGACAACAACAGCTAATTGTACCAATTCGTTCAGTCCCTTGATAGACGAATTGGACGTTAGTACAGTCAGGGACAGGGATGACAAGGGAGGTATAAAAACTTTAATTGTTGGCGACTCACAGGTAAGGTACATGGACAGGGCCTTTTGTGGTAAAAACAAAAATAGGATGAGGGTGTGTTTGCCAGGAGCTGGGGTGGGGAATATAATTGACAGGATGGACAATATCTTGTCTAGTAATGGGAACAAACCCATTATCTGCCTCAGTGCAGGAGGCAATGATATTGGCCGGTGTAGGAGCGAGGAGTTTCTTGATAAGTTCAAGGCAGCGATAGATCGTATTAGGTGTTCTGCCTAGAAGGAAGGTTGGCAGTGAATGGTTATCAAGGGCGTTTGGTGTCAACGACCGCCTTGACAGATATTGCAAGTCAATATCTGTCCCATTCATTGACAACTGGGACAACTTCTACAGCAGAAGGGACCTTTATACTAGGGATGGGGTGCACCTGTCTCGGGATGGGGTGGCAACCCTGGCTGGGTCTCTGGAGGGGGTAGTTCAAAGGATATCGAAGTCTTTAAACTGCTAGGGGAACATATGGGCACGGGGGTGGGGGAAACTGCAGTGGGAGCGGGTAAACAAAGTAAAAGATTACAGGGAAATAGTGTTAGGAATGATGACAAAACTAAATTAAACAGGGAGTTTAAAACTAAACACGGTAAAGGGAGGACTCGGAACACAACTAACTTAAAGGTCTACTACGCGAACAGTAGAAGCATGAGAAACAAAATGGATGATATTAGGGCCTTGGTATGTACCGAAAAAATCGATATAATAGCATTCACTGTAACATGGATCAACCTAGACTCACGCGAGTTGCCGGTCGAATACCAAATTGCGGGTTACCAATTGTTCCATACCGATAGGCAAACCAGGAAAGGAGGCGGAGTTGCAATCTATGTTAGGGATAATCTGAAGTGTGAAATAAATAAGGAATAAGAAACTGAGAGGAATACAGAAACAATTTGGATAGAATTAAGCGACGGTAGGGAAAAATTAATCACAGGAGTAATATATAGACCTCCCAATCTTGATAGAGTCAATGAGCGACTTATCTGGGATGAAATGCGCAGGGCTTCCATACACAACAAAGTCTGTATAGTAGGCGACTTCAACCTTGGCCAAATAGATTGGACTGACCTTACGGGTAACTCAGAATCAGAGGATTTTCTCGAGACGATCCAGGACTGTTTCCTAAGTCAACATATAACCGAACCCACACGGGGTAATAATATACTCGATTTAGTTCTGTTGAACAGAGAAAACCTCATTAGCAATGTCGAGGTAGGGAACGAACTTGCAAACAGCGATCACAAAGAAATTAGATTCCAGTTAGATTTTCAGGGCAGACGTAAGGAAAATTCCACTAAAGTACCAGATTTCAGAAGGGCAAACTTTGACAGCTTAAAGAGGCAGCTGAGAGAGGGGGTGTCGCGCTTGGCCGTGAACCTGACAGATGACTCCGACCTGATAACGACATCTGAGACTGCCGAGTTCCACGTCAATTTAAATAATGAGTTACTTAATGCACAGAGGCAGAACATACCATACAAAAAACTCAGATCAGACAACAATGACCCTAAATGGATAAATAATTATTTAAAGAACATCATTGGCCAAAGGAAGGCTATAGGTAGAAGGATAAAGCGTGGCGAAATTTACCTCCAGGATTATTATAAGATATTGGCGAGTAGGGTTAAAACCGAGATAAGGAAAGCCAAGAGGAATAATGAGGTAAGGATAGCAAGGGAGGCGAAGACAAACCCCAAAGGATTCTACCAAATGTATCAAACTAAAACACGAGAAAAGATTGGACCAATACGGTCAGATACCGGCGAGCTCACTGATAACGACGGAGAAATGAGCAATAATTTGAATAAATATTTTTCAACAGTTTTCACCACCGAAAATTTAAACATGATACCCGAGGCACCGACTCTATTCAGAGATAGTGAAGAAAACAAATTAAGCGAGATAGTAGTGACTAGTAACGATGTTAGTAAGCAAATAGACAAACTAAAGCCTAATAAGTCACCTGGTCCCGATGAGATATTTGCCAGAGTATTAAAGGAATGTAAGGAAGAGCTTAGTATGCCCTTAGCTAAGTTGTTTAACATGTCCTTAAAAACAGGTGTAGTACCAGAATCCTGGAGGATAGCGAATGTAATGCCGATTTTCAAGAAGGGGGATAGATCACTATCCTCTAACTAATGCCCAATCAGTCTAACATCAATAGTAGGCAAATTACTGGAAGCAATCATTTCAAACTCTATTCGAAATCACCTGGAGAAGCACCGATTGATCAATGATTCCCAGCATGGCTTTACAAGCGGATGTTCTTGTCTAACTATTCTATTAACATTCTTTTCATCAGTTTTCGAATCGATGGACGAGGGGCACAATTATGATGTGGTATATCTCGACTTTAGCAAAGCCTTCGACAGAGTCCCCCACGAAAGACTAATTAGAAAGGTAGAAGCTCATGGCATCAAAGGTGACATCCTTAAATGGATTAGGGCGTAGTTACAGGACAGGAAACAGCGAGTGAGCATTAACGGCACTAAGTCCCATTGGAGCAACGTCACAAGTGGAGTTCCCCAAGGCTCAGTACTTGGACCATTATTATTTATTATATACATAAATAATGTAGATATCGGCATAGACAGCAACATAAGTAAATTTGCTGATGACACTAAAATAGGACGTGTTATTAAATCTGACGAGGACTCAGCAAAACTACAGGAAGATCTAAACAAATTTTTCGAATGGTCTGAAAAATGGCAGATGAAATTCAACGTGGACAAATGTAAAGTACTCAGTATAGGAGATGTAAACAGGGAAACCAGATTCCAGATGAACAACGATGCCATAGAGAAATCCGACTGCGAGAGAGATTTAGGAGTAATGATAAGTAGGAACCTTAAGCCAAGTAAACAATGTGTTTTTGCTCATAACAAGGCTAATAAAGTGCTTGGGTTCATACAAAGGAGTGTTAGTTACAAGACTAGCGAGGTCATCCAAAAACTGTATCTTGCTCGTGTGAGACCACACCCGGATTACGCAGTTCAGTTCTGGTCACCGTATTACAGAATGGATATAGAATCATTGGAAAGAATTCAGAGGAGAATGACAAGACTAATCCCGGGCATTAGGAACCTTGAGTATAGAGACAGGTTAAAGCACTTAATTTGCACTCCCTCGAGAGACGTAGAGCGAGGGGCGACCTGATAGAGGTGTATAAATGGAAGTCAGGGCTAAACAAAGGGGACATTACAAAGGTACTCAAACTATCCAACCAGGAGCGAACTCGTAACAATGGTTTTAAATTAGACAAATTTAGATTTTGGCGTGAAATAGGTAAACACTGGTTTGGAAACAGAGTGGTGGATGAATGGAACAGGTTAACAAATATCATCATTAACTCGAATACGCTGAATAGCTTCAAACATAGGTTGGATGCCTATATGAGCAATAGGGGTTGGGTGTAAACGGGACTGCCCAGTATGGGCCAATAGGCCCTCTGCAGTTTCCTCCATTCTTATGTTCTTATGTTCTTATAACGAATAAGGAACCAAGGAAGTAATGAGTAATGTGAGGCAGAGAGAAAAAGGGAGGGGGACAGGGAGGGGGACAGGGAGGGAGACAGGGAGAGTGAGGGGGGACGGAGAGTGAGGGGGGACGGAGAGTGAGGGGGAGACAGGGAGAGTGAAGGGGAGACAGGGAGAATGAGGGAGTGAGGGATATCAGAGGAGGCCGCCAGCTGACCAAACTCATTAGTGGTGAGGCAGCCGTTGTGAAAACTTGTGTGGAGATATATTGGTGGTGGTGGCCCGTGTTGCTCTCTCTATGTTTATACTGCACCCACTCCTTCCCTCCCTACCTCCCTCTCTCCCTCTCTCTCTCCCTTCTTACTCCCTATCTACCTGATTCCTTTCCTCCCTCCTCGATGTTACCCTCCTTTACCACTCGATATTATTATTCTTCCTCTGCCACTTCCTCTCCATCCATCCCTTCTTCCTTTCTTCCTTCCTTCACCACTCTCCCTCCCTCCCTACCCCTCCAGATTAATGGTCAAGATACTGTAGGTTGTAGGGAGTCATCCACCGCTTACTCAGTATTAGATCAATAAGCGTAAAATAATATAACAAGTTGGTGAGCAGGACTCCGACATAGTTGAGATAGTGCGACAGTGTATTGTTTTAAGACATATACTGTACTGTGTATGTTGATATAATCTATGGAAGGAAGGTGAGCATTTAGTCTGGGTAACACCACCAATATAATTATATCACCTGACGTTAACTAATTTATTTAGATTTTACTTTATTCCATTCTTTTACTAAATAAATAGGTAGGAGGTGTTTCATCCATCTTTCAGTTAATTAACTGAGTCTCTCTCTCTCTCTCTCTCTCTCTCTCTCTCTCTCTCTCTCTCGAATATATATATATATATGCTGATAGCCACAAGGAAACAAGAAAACACGAAGTTCTCAAGTGCTTTCGTGTAATTCACATCTTCAGGGGTGAGTACAGACTAAGGAGTAATGCTTGCCAAGGCTAATATATACAGTAGAGGAGATTGAGATCAAGTCCCTAAGGGATAGCAGGTGTCCACAATGTTCGTACATGTATGGCAGTGAAGGGGACGTTGAAGAGAATGTTTAAGGAGATTAGCTTTACCTCTCAATAGAGACTTAAGTTTTTTGTTAAACTGAGTGTAAACTGTGTTGAGAGGATTATTTATGAACTTAGAATATATTGCAACATCACATAAAAGGTCATTGTGGACCCCTGCTGTCCCTGCTGTCCCCTACTGTATATATTAGCCTTCTCAAGTATTTCTCCATAGTCTGTACTCACCCCTGAAGATGTGAATTACACGAAAGCACTTGAGAACTTCGTGTTTTCTTGTTTCCTTTTGGTTATCAGCATATACTTGGATCACTCGCACCTACAGTAAATTTGAATTTAATGGAGAATATTATGCTCAAAAATTTGGTATGGCAATGGGTAATATTTTACCACCTTCAGCAGTCTGGTTTAGATATGTAGATGATGTATTATGTCTCTGACCTAAAAGCTTTTCTGCCACATCTTAACAACCCAGTCCCCTCGATCATATTCACTGTGGAATTAGAGCATGAATGTAAATTGCCATTCCTAGACTGTCTGATCCACAGAATAGGTAAAATCTTTAAGTTCAGTATTTATAGGAAACCTACTAATGTGTGTTCATACATTCATTATTATTCTGCCCACCATAATAGTCAAACAGTCAGTATTTTCATCAATGTTTTTACGTGCTTTGAGAATTTGCAGCCCGGAATTCATTGATGAGGAATATAAATATATCTATAATATTTGCTTGAACCTTAATTACCCCAGATCTTTTATAGACAAATGCCTTAACATTAATAAGAAATCTTTTTAAAGAACTGATCCCAAGCCCACGCATGACCATAAGAATCTCTTAGTATAACCATTCCACAAAAATTTCTCTCAAATTCCTTTACAACTAAAAACCTGGAACGTCAATGTGGCCTTTAAAAACTCATGCACTGTTAAACAAATGTTAATCAAGAACTCCCCAAACAATACAGGCGGCTGCATTTACAAGGTTCCTTGCAAGGAATGTAATATGTTTTACTTAGGCCAGAAAGGTAAAGATCTTGTAACTAGACTTAAACAACATAAATATAGTGTTAGGACAGGCCAGGAATCCAATGCTCTGTTTGTACATTTGAGGGATAATAAGCATTGCATTGACTGGGATAATGCCTCCTCAATATTACCTTGTAATTTAATTGACAGTAGGAACATTATAGACTCCAGTCTCATTAAACATACCGAATCCGTCAACATGAATTTGAGTAATGGTATGTGCAAACTGGATAATTTCGTAATTAAGAAGATTTGTAACCAGGTGAGAAGGTTGGGTCATCTTACCCTCTGACCTGACTACAGACTGCTGCAGTGCTTTTGAAGATTAGTACTCTTGAGTCACTACCTAGTGACTACCCTCCCAGTTACACAAGGACCTGGGCGGGCTCACTATTTCCATCGCAGTATATATACTGTAAAAAAAAAAAAATAAATAAATAAATAAAAAATTTAAATAAATAAATAAATAAATAAATAAAAAATAATAATAATAACCAGCACTATATAAATAAACCAATATTAATACAAAGGTCTGACGACCCAAGGGAGCAGAATAAAGACAAAACACCAATAGGAAAGATGAAGCGATCTGGTTGAGCCCAGATTCTTTCTACTCCTACTGTATTTCAGTTTCACCACTTTTTCTTCAACCCCTAATAATCTTCTTTTACCTCTTAACTAATGACTCCGTTCCGTTCTCCTTAGTCTGTACTCACCATTGAAGATGTGAATTACATGAAAGCGCTTGGGAACTTCGTGTTTTCTTTTTTCCTCGTGGTTGTCAGCATATACCTGGATCACGTGCACACACACACATATATATATATATATATATATATATATATATATATATATATATATATATATATATATATATATATATATATATATATATATATATATATATATATGTATATATATATTTCATTAGCCCATAAAGCATGCGGACTTTTACATATAATCAAGAAATCCCTTGGAGGTTCACGGCGCCATAAGCTCGATGAACAGGCCTTGTGCGAAATATAACAAAGTCTAGGATTGCATTGTGTCCTAGTGGTGTAAGAGGTAACGCTCCCCGGTCACACACATAAGATCGTGGGTTCGAGTCCTGGCGGGGTGAGGTTGTTGATTATATATAGTTAAGATTTTAGGATGCAGCGTAAATTGGTGATCGTGTTAATACAAATTTACCAACCACTAGTTTCCTATTTACCTTCAATTTGAAAAGAAAAAGGGCTACTAAATGGCTTTATATATATGGATAAAAAACGTGGAAACTTTTAGCAAACACCAGAAAGAGGTTGGAGACCTGGGATAGGTGGTGTTATTTAAGAATGCTAAGAATTGGTTACACTGAAAGGGAAACAAATGAAGAAGTACTAAGATTAGAAAACACTTCATGAAAAATACTTGAAATGTAAATAAAAAGAAAAATTACATACTTTGGTTATATAATAAGGGATAAGGAGATAATAAGAGAAATATTAATGAGTAAAGTTGAGGTTAAGAAGGCTAGAAGAAGGCAGAGACTGGGATGGTGGATTGAAATGAAAAACTGGGTCTCCAGAGAGATGCAAAACCTTGGATGATTCGTAATAACAGACCGAGAACGTTTAGAGTGGATGACTGTGGTCACCAACCCCCAGATATGAGGACGGTACTCTGATTGATTGAGTTACCTGCTGTAAGAGACCGCCATTCCTACCACCAGATTGAACTACTGTACTTCGAAACTAATAATATTTTGGACTGTGTGTGTGTGTGTGTGTGTGTGTGTGTGTGTGTGTGTGTAAAAACAAACCAATCATATCTCGGGTCGTACCAATATTCACTGAATCAATCTTGCTAATGAAGGACGAGGAGGAGGAGGAAGAAAAGGGAGGTCATCTTGTCGAAACACTCAGCACTTAGAATGGCAAGGTAGAGAAAGCACTCCACACCCGACTACACTTTCCTGTCCTCCAAGTTTCCACACCCGACTACACTTTCCTGTCCTCCAAGTCTCCACACCCGACTACACTTTCCTGTCCTCCAAGTCTCCACACCCGACTACACTTTCCTGTCTCTCTCTCTCTCTCTCCCCAGCACTCACTTCTCCTTATTGTCATCATCCTCATTTCTCTCCTTTCCATTCTCTCCCTCTACCTTTTCTTCTTCCACCTCTCACCTCCATCTCTTCACTCTTCCTTCACTCCCCTTCTCCCCTCCCCCTCTCCACCCTTCCTTCTCCCCCGTCTCCTCTCGCTCTTTCCACTCTCCCCTCCTTCTCTCCTAACTCTTCCAGCCTCTCACTCTAATTAACAATTTATAAAACCAGAGTTCTGGGTTTATAGCTCCCAGGTCACTTGGTGGCAATATTTACATCTACTAATTATTAGTTGGCAACTCCGCCTGGACCACCATACACAACAGATGACTCTTGAGAGCTTCGTCTTGGTGGTTAAATTTTCCGTGCGTTCTCTTTCTATCTTGTATCGCCATTTTGTTGTGTTTTAATTTTTACTCTAGACAGATTCGTGTCGTAAAATGACAATATAACATTTGTGTTCATTTAAGATGCTTATATAGTTCATGTTACCAATACAAATACATATAATATTTTGGGGGAAACTATTAGTCGACATTAAAGAAAAATCAGATTTTTCTAGATTTTTTGATTTGGAAAAGTATAAAGCGTTGACAGAGAAAGTATTGAATTATGATAAACTGAAAGATTAAGTAATTATATTTAAACTACAATATTATTTTCATTTCCTGAAACGCAAAATAACTCGTGGTGGTAAAACATATACAAGATATAACAACACATTATACATATAAACAAACTCACTTTAAATTAATACAATATTTATTTACCCGTAAAGCCACAGGATTTACCGTATACAAAAAATCCTCGAATCACCTTAAGGTTAGGTTAGGTTAGGTTAGCATTTTTAACCTTGTCGATGGCCGCCATCTTGGATTTGGAGGTCAAAATGACGCCGAAACGAAAATTTTTCCATCCTATCAGATTTCTCACCTCAAAATTAGTGGAAAATGACCACTTAATCTTGATTTTATTGTATCTAGCTCAAAAGTTATCACCGGCCATATCGCGAAAATGACCACCGGCCGCCATTCTTAAATTTGCGCTCCCGCGGAGTTAACTGCGACTTTTAATGGGTTCATAGAAGCTAAATCTTGTTTGAATAGTCCCTGGCACACAAATCAACAATAAAAAAACGTAGGAACATAATGGACAGGGATTTGATGAAAATTACTCTATTACTCGTAACATAATATTGATCCACTCACTTGTCATAATTATGAACACCATAAAGGCAGAGTAAAGGGACCAGACAGGCTCACAAAGATTAATTCTTGTTGAGCAAGACATCCGTCCTCACCGCTACAGGTGTGTGTGTGTGTGTATAATAATAATAATATTAATAATAATAATAATAATAATAATAATAATAATAATAAAAAACGGTTTATTAATAGAGTTGCAGCCAGTGGCTGAAAATATACAAACTTACGTGTGCGTGCATGTGTGTGTGTGTGTATTAAAACCTTTGTGTTTGAGTATGTGTGTGTGTGTGTGTGTGTGTGTGTGTTCAAGAATTTGTGGCAACACCCACGATCCAAACACTGGCATCTCATTGACTACATCATTGTCAGTGAAAGAAATCGCAGAGATGTCCTCATCAGCCGGGCAATGCATAGCTCAGACCACTGCGACACTGATCACTGGCTCGTCAGAGCCAAGCTCTCACTTCATGTCGCCCCAAAACGGCGAAGGCAGCAAGCTTCCGGAAGAAGTTTTAACCCTAAATGTCTGGAGGATCCAGCGGTAGCAAGTGCTTTCAGAGAGAAGCTCGAACTTGGGCTGATAAATGACCCGACAACAAATAACCCAAATCCCAGTGCCGAATGGGGTATTCTCGACACTGTCATGACAAAATCCTGCGGAGAGACTCCCGGTCAGATCGAAAGAATACACCAGGATTGGTTTGATGAAAATGTACTCGTCGATGATAAACATGCTCCTCTAACTGATTGGCAGAACAACCCTCAGTCTTGGACCAAAGTTGATACCTTCTGAAAGAAGAAAGTGGCAGCCCAGCATGAACTTCACAATCTGAAGAACGACTGTTTAAAAAAAAACACGTGAAATGCAAAAACTTGCAGATCAACACTAGATGTGCGAATTTTTAAATTCCACTAAAGCATTTTATGGGCCAATCGCTCATGGTGCAGCCCCCTTCCGCTCAACCAATGGCAATTCCCTAATTAAAGATGAAGAAGGCATCCTTCAGCACTGGAAAGAGCACTACCATTCGCTGCTCAACTGGAACATCGATGTGGATGTTCTGACTACCCAGCAAGTCCCTCAGCATCCAGAGCTGATCCAGTTCAGCTATCCTCCATCCCTGGATGAGGTAGCTACTGCCATCAGGGAGATAAAAATAACAAAGCATCAGGGCCTGATGGAATCTCAGCCATGGTGTATAAAGCAGGAGGATCTCTGCTTACCAGCCGTCTCCACTCACTCCTGGAGAAAATATGGGATAGGGAGGAAATCCCCCAAGCTCTTAAAGACGCCTCCATCATCAATATTTATAAGAACAAGGGAGACTGTTTAGACTCTGGCAACTACCGAGGGATTTTGCTGTTGTCTGTAGCTGGCAAGATTATCACCCGAGTTTTCCTAAAGACCTAAACAAATTTCTTCCTGAGGTGGAGAACCTCCTCCAAGAATCTCAATGTGACTTAAACTATGAGCACCACTGATATGATCTTTGCTGCCCGCCAGATACAGAAAAATTGCCGAGAGCAACACCGTGACCTGTACATGGCCTTCTTCGACCAAACCAAGCCCTTTGACTCGGTCAACAGGGAAACCTTCTGGCGAACCCTCAGCAGTTTTGGCTGCCCACCAAAATTCATCACCATTGTGAAGCAACTCCGCGATGGCACGAACGCCAGTGTCCTGCACAGTAGCACCAAGACTGAGTTCTTCCCCATCCAAACAGGGGTAAAACAAGGATGTGTACTGGCACCAACTCTCTTTTACATTATCTTGACTGCCTTCCTTACTAGTGCCTGTGCAAATTTAACCTGTGGGGTGGACATCCAGTACCGGATGAAGGGTTTTCTCAACATAAAACGAGTCCAAGGAGGATCAAAGGTGTCGCTAGCTTCCATTATTGAACTTCAGTATGCAGACGATCTCACCCTTGTCGCTCACACTGAAAGCGACCTACAGGAGATCCTGAACACCTACACAGATGCTCATGCACACTTCGGCCATAGGGTGAATGTACGTAAGACTCAGATTCTCTTTCAGCCTGACCCTGGTTCGGCCACATACCCACCCTCCTTCAAGCTTAACTGTACTACCTCTCTATAATTACCCACTTTGGATATCTCGGCTCCCACCTGTCCACCACTACGGACATCGATTAAGAAATTCAACATCGGATCATATGTGCATCTCAAGCCTTTGGCAGACTTCATACCCGTGTCTTCAGCTGTAGGGAGCAGAAATTATCTACAGAATTTCACGAATATCGAGCAATGGTCCTCCCCACCCTGCTATATGGCAATGAGACATGGATCACATACAGGAGACACCTCAATGCACTTGAAAACTTTCACCAGCGTAGTCTACGTTCCATCCCCCAAGTTCGTTGGGAAGACAAGAGAACAAATGTCAGTATTCTCTCTGACACCAACTGTGGGAGCATCGAGGCTACCATTATCCATGAACAACTATGTTGGACTGGCCATGTTACCCGCATGACTGACAGTAGACTGCCAAAGCTACTACTCTACAGTCACCTAACGAATAGTAAACGTAATGCTGGCGGGCAACTGAAAAGGAAAAAGGATAGCCTTAAGACAAACCTGAAACAGTGCCAAATTGCCCCCTCACCCGGGAGACGATTACTCCACACCATACTGCTTGGAGGAGCATCACACGAGAAGATGTTAATACTTTTGAGTTAGCCCGATTGCAAACCGAGACAAACAAGCGCCAACTCATGAAGGGGGGCTGCCGCCGCCCATCCCGCATTAGAAGTAGTTGTCGACAAGTACAGCATCTGTGAACGACCCTGCCAGTCCCGTATCGGCCTTTCTATTCATCTCAGAGCTCACCAACGAAGGTAACGTCATTAATAACTCATATTATTTTATCATAGCTGGATGATCAGCATACACGATTCTAATTGATAGCAAATTAGTAGTATGTGTGTGTGTGTGTGTGTGTGTGTGTGTGTGTGTGTGTGTGTGTGTGTGTGTGTGTGTGTGTGTATGAATGATTGAGTAGGATGTATCCTAAACAACAACCTGTCCACAGTCCTCACCTGCCCACGGCCCTTACCTGCCCACAACCCTTACCTGCCCACAGTCCTCACCTCCCCACACCCATTACCTGCCAACAACCCTAATCTGTCCACAACCCTCACCTACCCACAACCTTCACCTGCACACTCTCACCTGCCCACAACCCTCACCTGCCCACAGTCCTCACCTGCCCACAGCCCTCATCTGCCCACAACCCTCACCTGCCCAAAACCCTTATATTATTTTCTGTTTACCTGTTGTAATCACTGATGAAGTTTCTGTAGAGTCAGTATTAAGGGTGCACTAGAAGTAACATACATAAATAAACGGATTCAGTTTTTAAACCCAAATTGTTTTTTCTCCATTTATTAAGAAAATAAACTATTGCACTATACCTGGAATATCACCATAATTAATTAGTGTTATGAGCTGTGAGCGTTTATAAAGGATGAAGAGTATATGTAACGAGCTTAGTAAACACACGTTTGATGTGGGTAACAGACTGGCAAAGGTGGGCACTCGCAATTTCTTTTTTTTGCGCAGCAATCACAACCGTAACTCTGCTGAAATAGTTGTGCCGCAACTGCAACCATTCTCAAAAAGTTTCGCCGCAAGCGCATCCTCAACCACAACGCGCAACTTAAAAAAATAAATAAAATAAACAAATACTAACATAAAAAATTTGCCTATTTACAAATAAAAAAAAATAAATTTGATACAAAAAAGTTAATATTATCAATATTTTATTACAAAATTACAAAAAAAATGCCTCACTGCCACTGGCCTCAGTCTCAGTGGACTGGCTGTCAACAGTGTCTCACTTTAACTTCCATGTCCATGTCCTGGTCGGTAGAGGCAGGATCACTGCTGCCGACCATAGACTCCTTCTCCTTCTCCTTCCTCCTCATCACAAAACTATCGATAATACTAGTAATAACAAGAAACAAAACAACAAGAAACTGACACCTTAACTGCAGTGCTACTGACTGCCTGACTGGTTAAGATATGAATCATTCCTCCCTTCCCTTCCATCACTGTAGTTGCCAGATTTCATCTTTCACATTAACTCTAGTTTCTAGAGTTTATGTGAAAGATGAAATCTGGAAACTACAGCGAGGAAAGGGGAGTGAGGGAGCACGGGAGGTGGGGGGGGCGGCGAGGGTCTCATCTGGCTTACAGTTCAGAAATATGCTGTCCGACTTGTATCATGTGTATGCTGAATCATTTCGTCAGAAAAATGAATTTTCGTAATGCACGGCTCTAGGGATGCCCGTTTGTTTATGAGGTAATATTCCAATTTTCAATTATTGCCAAAAAAATTTACGCCTTGTGCTTGAAAATGCTTTTAAGGGTTGTGCCGCAACCAGTTCCGCAACTCTCTGGAAAAACGTGCAGTGCAACTGCACGCGCAACCAAAAAAGTTGCGGCACAAGTTGCCCCGCAACTTTTTGTGGGGCAACTGTCCACCTTTGCAGACTGGTACAGACTGCCAAAAGCTGGCTTCTTAATTACTGACCCAAGCAGTCAAGGTGTGGGGCGAACAGTGGATAATCACTGTCACATGTACAGTTATGACTACTCACTGCTCATAGTCTGGCTACTATGGGTGATCTAATTATTATAAACATAATGTATGTAGCCCACATTTATATAAGTGTTACTGTCTGTTTGACAGGGGCTAATACATCGCTCGGCCACCACCCTCTGAGTTCTACAAGGAGTAAGCTAACCTTGCAGAAAAGTCCTATAAATATACCTACCCATGTTACATGCAAGCCTGTGTAGGAACTAAATTGAGGAATCTGCAACTGTGGATTGAGAAACTGGATTCCAAGTCTGCGGTGCCCTATGGCAGAGTATATTACGGACAATGGTGAGTTTCGATGATACTGTCCTATAGTAGCAAAACAGAAACACAACTGCCAATATCGGCCCAATAGTGGGAATAGTTAAACTTGGAATAGCAAATCCCACTGAAAATAGAATGCCAGGTTATTATCTAATGAAGCAAAATGAGTTACATTGAGATAAGAAATAAATTTAAATTTATCCAAATCTATTTTAAGTTTACCGAATGTCGCCAATTTGTCTCATTAATAGCAAGAAACAAAAGAATTAAATATGAGCTTAGTTTTAAATTAAATGCAAACTGTTGATGATGGGCTGGCAAGGTTCTGAGGGCACTACTGGTGATCTCACAATAGTCTGGAGCCATATAATAATATAATAGCCTTGAACTAGGAAGTGCTTACCACCATCTGGGCATAGTAAAATGCCACTGGGTTGGTAAAGAAAATGAATATCGCACGCAATGAAGATGGGTATGAAACACCATTTTCGTGGAACTAGATGTGTAAGTGTATTGTGTCAGCTCTGTGCGAGCAGTCGTTTATATGACTTGAGTGCCAGTTTGTACAGTCCTTCTGTAGCAGGAATAAACGCGAATGTGTAGGCTGGACATACACTGACATCACCTCAGGATCATCTGCTGCTAAAAAGAACAAATGAGAACTGATCATGCACTACTAAAGATCAGTTTGTTTGTCCAGGGTCACAAGTGTATCATTACATGCATTGGGAAAGGTTACATATGTCAAACAGTGAGAACGCATTGGAATGTGAATTAAAATTGCAGTATGCAGTAGCACTTGTTCTAGTAAAATGAAAAAAAAAACAGAATTGCGGCAAGTGGGTGCATTGATTCTGGGAAAAGAGAAACAAAAAATAATACAACCTCTGGGTTTTGAAAATTAGGGGTATCCACGCATCTTAAACCTGTATTAATTAATCAGCAATGGGCTTGTCACTGGTATAAGATATAAAATGGAGGAAAAAAATCCGCAGTGAGCTAGTCATTGGTATCAATTTCCCACAATGAGCTTGTCAGTGGTTTGCAGAGCATAGTTTTAAACAATAATCATTAGATACAGGTGGTGTACTTGATATGTTTGCTGTTTGAGCAGATGTGTTTGGGATATCTTTGCATCCCTGGGTAGTAATGCTGGGTTTTCCCTTTAAAGTCTGACCGCATGTACTACGTCTGTTTGTGTGTTTGGTTTCAAAAATTTTAATTTGCTGCCCGTTTCCTTGGCAGTAATCAGGAATGGAACTGAAAATCTGGGTGAAAGTTTGGAGATCCATTCAGGTTCTCTAACCATGACAGCGCCGCGTATTTCTAGTGTTGCAGGCTAAGCCTGTTTGTGTTGCTTATAAAAATCATTTCAGCGTGTGACGCTGCTAAATGTTTCCGTATTTGACCATCGATGTCTGTGAAGATGCTGATTTGTCTTGTAGCGAGGTTTGCCTCTAAGTACGTCATATGGCAAACGCTTGTCTGTGCCATAAACCATATAGTGGTGATTTGCTCATGGAGCTATTGATCTACCCGTTAATAGAGATTGCGACTTGAGGTAACCAATCAACCCATGCACTGTGCATTGGATGATAAGCTGTGATGAAGCTTCGTTGGATGCCGTTTTGCAGACAAATTTGTGTTAAAAGTTGATTCATGAACTCTAATCCGTTGTCGGAGAGAAGAACCTTGGGTGTAGTAAAAGGGCATATGAGATGCATAAATAGGGCGTGAGCCACAGATCTGGGTGATTTATCCTGCAGTGGGACAAAAATCACAAATCTTGAGAAATGATCGATACAGACCAGTACGTGCAAGGATCCTTGGTGACTCCTCGGAAGTTGTAACAAGTCAATGGCGACTGCGCCAAACGGACGTTCTGGTGTAGGGTATTCCAGTACTGGAGCAGGTGGAAAAGTAGCACCCTTGTGCTGCACACATGATAAACATTTAGCAGTGTGTTGCTCTATGTTTTTGTTTTGTTTTTAATTATATTCCATTAATTATTTTTCTGATTTCCGCAAGGCATTTGCCATGCCTGGGATGGACTGCTTGAGGTACATTGTGGTACAGCATTGGCACCATTGAACGAAGTGTATCAGTTACGATAAATGGAGTAAGTCCTGTCGTACTTCAGATTGACTGACCGTAAGAGGTAACTTCGTAAGATTAACCTCCTCACTTGACTCTAAAGCAAAAATGACTGTAGACCACAAGGGATCAAGTCGTTGTTCATCCCGTAATTGCGAGAGTGAATGAAGATACAGACGTCACTGGTGCTATGTTCCTGGACAGAGCGTCAGCGACCACGTTCGCTCGTCCCGGTAAATACTTGAACAAGGGGGCGAATTCTTGAATGGCCATATACCATGCTAGTCTGCCTGAAAGTTTGTTTTTTCTGTGGAACAGCTCTGTCACTGCCACATAATCCGTATGGATGGTTGTGTGATAACCAAAACTTAAATCCTTAAACTTCTTAAGTGCCCAGGCAACAGCTAATGCTTCCAGATGCGTTACTGAATAGAGTGTTTCTGTGCCATTAAGTTTACGGTTGGCTTAAGCCTTAAGCAATCACTCTTTGTTTCCCTCGTGTGTCCAGCTGCAAGATTACAGCCCAGAGCGCTCGTCCGGAGGCGTTGGTACACATAGTAAATGGTTGAGTGTAGTCAGAAAATGACACAAAAGCTGCATTTGGGAAGTGTCATCTTCAATGCAATAAAACTAGTCGCCTAGTCATCATTCCAGACAAAAGTCGCGTCATTCTTGAATAACTGAGTCAGCGGCCAAGCTAACTCGCATATCGTTTTATCAAACAACGATAATATCATCATCATCCAAGAAAACTACGCATCTTATCAACGGTTGTAGGACGTGGGAACTGTAACGGCTTTGACCTTGCCGTCATCTGTATGAATGCCATCTCCGTCGACTGCATGACCAAGGTATTGTATTCTTGATTTTAAAAATTCTAATTTAGAAAGTTTAACTGTAGAAAGATGCAGGAAAACTTTATGGAGTTTAGCAAGATGATTGTCTACATCGTTACTGACTACAATGAGATCATCTAAATAGGCACATCCTTGACCACCGAAGGGTCAAGACGTACCTGGCGCTCCTCTCTGAGCAGCCAGGTCAACTGTTAAGTTGGCCCATACCAACCCCCTCCCCTGAACCCTCCTCCCCACCGGAATATCAACAAGTTCTCGCCAGAAGTTACAATTTCATTTAGGAAAGGAACGGAACCAGTGTTAAACAGAGGTGAACAGTGCTTAAGTCAGTGAGAACAACTCATCAGTAACAGTCGTACCCAAGTTAACCTTCACACAGTGAGGTCCCAGGTACCCAGTGATAACGGCCCGTGAGACCCAACAACAACCAGCGATGTGTTAATCCGTCTACGATAGGAAGGCCTAAGACCAAACCTCACTCATATAACACCATCTGTGAGGGATTCACTACACCACATGTCCCTCATAACACCATATGTGAGGGAATTACTACACCACGTCAAGTCCCTCATCACACCATCTGTGAGGGAATTACTGCACCACGTGAGGTCCCTCTTAACACCATCTGTGAGGGAATTACTACACCACGTCAGGCCCCTCATAACACTATCTGTGAGGGAATTACTACACCACGTGATGCCCCTCATAACACCATCTGTGAGGGAGTTACTACACCACGTGAGGCCCCTCATAACACCATCTGTGAGGTAATTACTACACAACGTGACGTCCCTCATAACACCACCTGTGAGGGAATTACTACACCACGTGAGGTCCCTCATAACACCATCTGTGAGGGAATTACTACACCACGTGAGGCCCCTCATAACACCATCTGCGAGGGAATTACTGCACCACGCCAGGTCCCTCATAACACCATCTGAGGGAACTACTACACCACGTGCGTTCCTCCTAACACCATCTGGGAGGGAGTTACTACACTATGCGTTTGCTGTTCAACACCTACATTAATCTGTATGTTCACTGTATGTTCCTTTACCTTTCTCTAATGAAGGCTTTTGTTAAACTACCAATGTATGTAATAAGTCATTTATGTCCAATGTATATTTTCAGCCTTCGGGCTGCAGAATTTTTTCAATAAACCGTTTATTATTATTATTTTTATTATTATAAATCACCAAACAAAGCATTAATAATCTTTTGAAAGTCAATAGCGCATTTCGAAGGTAGAAAGGCATACTTAAAAAAATTCAAAATGGCCCAAAGGAGTGTTAAAACCAGTAACCTCACGAGATTTCTCGTCAAGAGGAATTTGTCAATATCCACTAAGAAGATCAAGGCTATTGAAAGGGGACTTTGAATGTGTGATAACTTTTTCTTCCAGCATATCTTGAACCATGTCTTGTACTACAGCACGATGGCTAAGAGGTAGTCTGTAAGCTGATATGTAAATCGGGGCTGTCCGGTTTTTAAAGATATGTCTGACCTTTATATGCGGTGAAATTTGATCCATCCTCTACTGTCTGGTTTGTGTAAGTATATGTGTAACACTACCAATTGGGAATTGTGTAGGCTGTAAAACAACATAAGCATGATAAACCCAAGCATCATTCCTGTTTCTATTCTTGGAGCGGCTGTTCTGTTACGAACGAGGACATGTTAAACCGCCAGGACGAATTGTACCAGTGTAGATTCACATGAAAGCCCTTTAACTCTGGAAGTTTCCGTAAGACAGACTACGTCAGTCCCAGTGAAATCGTCAGGTAAGCGAACAGTGGCCTTGGTTATTTCATCATTCTGAAAATGCAGAGTACCTGTTAAGACTGCAAGTACTACAATCCAATTTTTGCTGCTTAATCACGCCAGGTAAATGAGTCGGTGAGCTCTCTGACGCGCCGAGACTCAAAATCATCTTTCTCGTATTAGGAGAGTTGGTTAAAACATTCGCCTTGGCGGTGAGCAATGGAACAGAATTGTGCATGGGACGATAGGTAATGCCACAAACAGTGATAGTATGTCGACTTGGCTGGACATCTATTACGTTGTGTTTAAGCTTTGGAAGACCGATTAATCCGTCAGCTGGTAAGGTAAAGTCTTTAACTATGTAAAACTCTGCAGGAAATGGTTTACCACGTCTATATAAAGGTAGAGGTAGTGTTACCACTCCCGTAATGTCCAGCTGGGTACCGGAAACTCCTAAAAGATCGGTATCAGTAGGTCAAACTTGAAATCATCGATGAGGTGAACGTCACTGTAATTCTTGATATGACGCTAATGTGAATACATTTGCGCACTCACCCGCATCTATACATAGAGAAAGTGCGTTGGTACCCACTCTTACCGGAACAGACAACACTTCTCCTTTGTCCACATGACGATTAACAAAGCTGCACTAGAAGTGTTGCTTTGCGTTGGTACGGATGTACCTATCCCACGTTGTGTAAGACATGGCGCTGGTCTTCCCCCGACTGCTTATAATAGCGGTGACGTGGCTGTCGTGGCTGTCTATCATACTTTGAATCCTTACACCGTTGGAGAGTTATATAGTCCTGGGAATTGTTTGAGGCATAAGTCATGAAGTATGCACCACATATCACCTGTCAGTACAGTAGCAGACTTGGTCTGAATATCTGTTGAATGGGACCGAGGTGGGTCTTGTCATGGTCTTGGATGTGTTGTACGGGTCGTGTTGTGTTTGGGTTTGCTACCACCTAGCTGGAGCTGGTAACAATTATTCAATAGTATGACCATTAGTGTTGCAGTGTTTGCATAACAGCTGTTGTTTAGGTTTCGCGCCAGTATCTTTGGAAACCTTGTGATGAACCGGCGCCATAGGTGGAACTGTACTGGCCTTAAGCGCGATCTTACGTGCGTAAGAAAGAATTGTATCAGACTGGACACATTCCTCAGTCTTAGCTTGATTATACGCAAGGTCTCGTAAAAATAAACCGAGAGTTGCAATTTAAAAAATGCGTACAAACTGATCCAATGACATGGTGCCGTCAGGAAATTGCATTTTTCTGCATAACATCCTCACATGGACGTAAAAATGAAACTATGTGATATCATCTTCCGCTGTGAACTGGCTAATGCAGTCAATCTGCGACAATACTTTTAAGATTTTGGAAGTGTAAGTCGACAACTGAAATGCCACTGAAGGATTAGAAGATGTGGGAGGTAAAGTAATATGTCTTAGCACACTGGGGTTAGGTGTGGAAAGAGAAAGAACAGAATCGTCATGAGGTTTGTTGTCGTATGTACGACCTGACCGAAGTTGGGTACGGTGTAAATCGCCAAATGATTGGTCGATTAATTGTTCACTAGTTTCAATGGAAGTGCTTAACTGAAAATCACTTTGTGTTCCATGCAAATCTTCCGTAATAACAGTATCAATGCCAGCTTCGGTAGGGGGCACTACTAAAGGTCAGTAGATACTGCAGTTTCTGGTTGATCTGTCTCTATTGTAATCTTCCTCTAAATGTGTAAGGTCTCAACCAGGTAAATGAAATAAAATATCCATTAATGATAAAGCAAATAATGCTCCCAGCCCTCACCTGCCCACAACCCTCACCTGCTCCCAGCCCTCACCTGCCCACAACCCTCACCTGCTCCCAGCCCCAGCCCCTCACCTGCAGCCCTCACCTGCTCCCAGCCTCACCTCCAACAACAACCCCACTTGCTCCCCAACCTTCACCTGCCCACACCCCTCACCTGCTCCCAGCCCCCACCTGCCCACAACCCCACCTACTCCAGCCCCCACCTGCCCACAATCCTCACAGCCCCAGCCCCACCCACCCACAACCCCACCTGCTTACACATGTCCCCAACCTCACCTGCTCCCAGCCCCCACCTGCCCATAACCCCCACCTGCTTACACATGTCCCCAACCCCACCTGCTCCCAGCCCCCACCCACCCACAACCCCTCACCCCCACCAACCCCACCTGCCCACAACCCCACCTGCCCAGCCCTCACCTGCCCACAACCCTCACCTACTCCCAGCCCTCACCTGCCCACAACCCTCACCTACTCCCAGCCCTCACCTGCCCACAACCCCTCACCTGCTTACACATGTCCCCAACCCTCACCTGCTCCCAGCCCCACCTGCTCACAACCCCACCTACTTCCAGCCCCCACCTGCCCACAACCCTTGCCCCAGCCCTCACCTGCTCCCAGCCCTCACCTGCCCACAACCCTCACCTGCTCCCCAGCCCCACCTACCCACAACCCTCACCTGCTTACACATGTCCCCAACCCCACCTGCTCCCAGCCCCACCTGCCCACACCCCACCTGCCCACCTGCCCACAACCCTCACATGCTCCCAGCCCCCACCTGCTCCGCAACCCCACCTGCTCCCAACCCTCACAAGCTCCCCAGCCCTCACCTGCCCACAACCCCACCTGCTCCCAGCCCTCACCTGCCCACAACCCTCACCTACTCCCAGCCCCTCACCTGCCCACAACCCCACCTGCTTACATGTCCCCAACCTCACCTGCTGCCAGCCCTCACCTGCCTGCAACTCTCACCTGCCCGCAACTCTCACCTGCTCCCAGCCTCACCTGCCCACAACCCTCACCTGCTCCCAGCCCTCACCTGCCAACAACTCTCTCCTGCTCACAAGTGTCCCCAACCCTCACCTGCCATCACTTACCTTCAACTGTCCTCACATTTCTCCAGCCCTCACTTGCCTTCATTTGACTTCAACCCTTACCTGCCCCAGCTGTCTACAGTCCTCACCTACCCCCACTTTCCCTCACCAGCCCTTACCTGCCTTCAACTGTCCTAATCTGCCACAGCCCACACTTCCCTCGACTGCCCTCACCTACCTTCACCAGCCCTTACCTTCCCTCTCCTGCCCCCACTTGCCCACAGCCCACACTTTCCCTCACCCGCCCCCACCTTCCCTCACCAGCCCATACCTGCCCTCACCCGCCCATAGCCCACACTTTCCCTCACCTACCCACAGCCCTCCCTACCGATAGCATTTCCATTACTTTTAAGTATACTAATAATTATCAGCAGGTGTATGGCCGGGGGAGAGGGTAAAGAAGAGGAAATCAGAAGAATCGAGGAGAGAGAGAGAAAGAGAGAGGGAGATAGAAACAGGGGGAAAGGGGAGAGAAAGGTGAAAGGGAGAGAGCAAAGTAAGAGGTAAGGGGGAGAGAAAGACATAAGCAGGTGGTCAGGGAGAGAGAGAGAGAGAGAGAGAGAGAGAGAGAGAGAGAGAGAGATTAGCTGGTGGTCAGAGAGAGAGCGAGAGGTATGGATGAGGGAGAGAAACAAAAGACTTCACATCATTGTTATCAAACATGCAGCGATGAAAGGCGCTCTCAACTAATGTATACATCGAAATTTAAGTAATTTACTTAAAAATACACGTGTCGTTCTTCTATTTTTGCGAGATTCAGGCTGGACATAGTGAACTGTGGTATTGTGTGTGTGTGTGTGTGTGTGTACGTGCACAAGGTTGTGTAATGCGTCTAGTGTGGCAGCATTATGTTAAAGTTAAGGTGTAAGCGCTGTCTGCTTCCTCTCACTTTCAGCTACCGCCGCTGGCTAGCCGTCGTGGCGAACAGGGAAGCAACTTGCATAAGTGCTCCCCTGCCTCTTCACCATTAAGACTCCTGCTGTGCCTTCTCTTGGCAACACACGGTAACTGGGTACCTCATGGGCCCAGGCTAGACCAGCAGGGGATCTGGGAGTAGCACTGGGACCCAGAGGGACGGAGCATAGGCCAACTCTCATGTGGACACGTCCTGGCGCCTACCAACAACTGATCCGCTGCCTTGCGGATTGACCTTAGTAGGTACAAGGCTACGGGAGTAAACCACAAATGAAAAATCTGCAGTGGATCCCCGCAACTGTCAGACATGCTTACAAAGCTCTAGTATGACCCCAACGGCCAGAGCCGGACTCAGGAGTGGGAAAAGTGGGCAGCTGCCCAGGGGCCTCCACAATCTGGGGGCCTCCACTTATTACATCTGACCTTGGACTTAAAGAAACCTATACATGCATTCTTGGACAGAACCATTATTTGAGTATAGGTTTATCTGATTAATAATGCAAAGAATAATCTCTCTGTAATAACTAATAATATATTCTTTTCTGTGAAGTCTCTTGAAAATTTTTGACATGTGCGGTAATAGCTATATCAGGGCTGGTCGACTTGAAGCCACATGAATGACTCCAGTCATATCTCACTTTTGTTTGTGTGTGTGTGTGTGTGTGTTGGGAATTTGTACACTATCATTAAATATACAGTTAATTAAAAATTTCTCAATGTTCTAATTTCCTCAATATAACTGCATGTGGCGTCAAAATTCTCCAAAGAAGTGTTCAAATTTCAAAATTTTCCCGGGGTGCTTATAGCACCCCCCGGAACTCCACAGATGTTTAGGCTCGCTTCACTGGCCACCCCACCCTCTTGGGTAGTTATAATGACGGGGGCCTCCACAAAGAGGCTGCCCATGGGCCTCCACAGGTCTAAATCCGGCACTGCCAACGGCGGTATAAGCGGAAGAGATAACCAACAAGGGAACCCAACAACTACACCGGCAGACGAAGGCAATGCCTGATGGACAGGCTACTTAGGCGAAACCCAACAAACTGGGCTATTGACAGTCCATTGCAACTCTCCTTCTCCCCAGTTGTTGCAACACTTGCACCACTGGATCAGGAAAAGGCAGAGCCAAGATGTGTGGGTGCAGCCTGCGCTCCTGCCTCACCACATAAATCAACTCACACACAGTCATCATCCAGCTCATCATGATTCTCATCATTATCATATCCCCTATACCCCCAAAGTCCTATGATGACGGACGAGTAGCGACGGGACAGGCAGAGATGACTGCCGGGAGTCTCTAGTCACAACTCTGCACATGGGCGGCACAGATAAGATGGTCGTTTATGCACTGGGATCTAGGCAGCAGTGCAATCCGGTCCTGTCTGTGCAACTGAGGACCCCTTTCAAAGAACCACTCTGCTCACCCCACATGGGGAGGGGGCTAGAAAAGGTGCCCTAAACGTAGCCTTCCTAAAGAACTAACCCGACTGGGCAACTGCACCCAGTGGAGTCATCCTTATGCTGTCCAAAACACAATCATAATCAAAGATCAAAGCAAAAACAAACTATGCAACGTCTTATGGTCGGTGCATGGGATATCACGACCCTTCTGTATACCGGTTCAAATGAGCATCTTAAAAGAAGAACCACCGTTGCGGCAAAAGATCTGGCTAAGTATAGCATCGAAATAGCAGCTATTAGTGAGTCTCAGCTCCCAGACGAGGGTCAACTCACAGAACGGGGACCAGGCTATACCTTCTTCTGGAAGGGTAAGCCTCCTGTGGAGAGAAACTGCATTTATGGAGTTGGCTTTGTCATCAGCCAATGCATCCTACATA
Source organism: Homarus americanus (assembly GCF_018991925.1). Classification (NCBI taxonomy): domain Eukaryota; kingdom Metazoa; phylum Arthropoda; class Malacostraca; order Decapoda; family Nephropidae; genus Homarus; species Homarus americanus. The sequence goes on from NW_024737097.1 coordinate 6,034,031, forward strand.
GGCTCTGAAATTCCTGTTGGGATCAACAAGCGCCTCAAGACGCCCCAAGTCCCACTGAATCGCTCACATCATGCCTTTTTCATCAGTGCATATGCCACAACACTGGATGCAGAGGATAACATCAAGGATGCCTTTTATACCGACCTTGACAGAGTGCTATCTCTATCCCCAGAGAAGATAAGGTTGTGCTCCTAGGTGACTTCAATGCCAGAGTTAGAAGAGATGCTGACATATGGCTGGGAATCATACTGAGAATTATACTAGGCAAGTATAATCCCAACAGCCTACTCCTCAGCAAGTGTGCTGCACACAACCTCACTATCACCAGTACCGTGTTTAGGCAGGCCGAAATGTTCAATGGTTTGCAGCAACACCTACGATCCAAACACTGGCAACTCACTGACTACATCATTATCAGAAAAAGAGATCGCCGAGATGGCCTCTTTACCCGAGCCATGAGTGGCTCAGACCTCTGTAACACAGATCATCGGTTCGTCAGAGCCAAGCTCATACTTCACGTCGCCCCAAAATTGCGAAGGCAACAAGCGTCCAAAAGAGTATTTAACACTAAGCGTCTGGAGGATCCAGCAGTAACACATGGTTTCAGAGAGCCGCTCGAACATGGCTAATAAATAACCCTCCAACAAACAACCCAAATCCCAGTGCGAAATGGGGTATTCTCGACACCGTCATGACAAAAACCTACAGATTGAAAGAATACACCAAAAGTGGTTTAATGAAAATGACCAGAAAATCAACGTACTCGTCAATGATAAACGTGCTGCTTTAAATGAATGGCAGAACAACCTCAGTCTTGGATCAAAGCTGATTTCTTCCACAAGATGAAAGCGGCAGCCCAGCGTGAAATTCGTATATGCAAGTAAATCATTGTAGGTGCGCGTGATCCAGGTATATGCTGATAAGCACAAGGAAAGAAGAAAACACGAAATTCCCAAGCGCTTTCGTGTAATTCACATCTTCAGGGGTGAGTACAGACTGTACTCACCCCTGAAGATGTGAATTACATGAAAGCGCTAGAGAACTTCGTGTTTTCTTCTTTCCTTGTGGTTATCAGCATATATATATATATATATATATATATATATATATATATATATATATATATATATATATATATATATATATATATATATATATATATATATATATATATATGTTACATACACACGTGTGTGTGTGTGTATAATTACTCCGATAAGTTCGCTTTATCTGTAATAGCAATTTTGTAGTTACTCTAAGGGGGTTGACTTGCTGTAAATGAAGAGAGTAATATGCTAATTTATAAATGAACCTCTAAAATTATTTTTCGTGTTTATGCTTACTTCTCACCCCCCTCCCACCCCCACCCCTCACCCCCCCTACACACATTAAGATTCAAACTCTTTACATAGTGGCAGAAAAATCAAGCCTTATCATTTTCCTCCAGACACTAAAGCAGTTGCTAATTTTTTCAGCCACTTTACAAATTCATCTTCTGTTTAAGGCTGTTTAAAGGACCGGACCGTTCCATGAAGTTTCAAATGATAATTCAGTTTGATCATTATCACGTGCAATGCATAATCTAGTCATGTATAGGGTACTCATAACTCACGTATTACCTCAATATTACCGTTAATAGTATTAACATTTATTTCACATTAATACATTGTCCATCCTCCCGCCTTCTCAATGGCTGCCCGGAGTCTCTCAGGCATTGAAGAGACGAGATTCCTAATGAGTTGACGGAACATTTCCCATTGCCTTCTCGTATGGGCCATCAGCTGTTGAGATGTCCTCTCTGTCTCAGGCTCCCACGTATTGACCATTGTCCCCCATAGATTTCCTATAGGATTACAGTCGCAACCCTTGCTTAGCCACTCCATCAGAAGCAAATTCTCTTGCTGTTGAAACCAGTCCGTGACTACTCTGGCTGCATGGATTGGGCAGTGATCGTGCATGAAAATGACTGGACCTGGTGGGAATGGGAAGTTTTGTTCTTGCAAGGAAGACAGGAAGGAAGAAATTTTGTAGGATGTCTATATATTTTGGGCAGTTTCAATTGTGTCACACGTCACACCCTTGGCGACGGTCGTATCCCAAGTGAAAACCCGTAATCCTAGTGTTCCCAGTGTAACACACTGGAAAAATGCCTATGCCGGTTAATGACACCAATTTTATGCTTATGTACACCAATTAATAGCTTTGCCATTTTAAGGCTGATTAATAGATAAACAGCGTTCATGTATTTTTAGCCTTGGTTTCAGTATGACCATAACGAAGGGTATTTTAACATACCTCTTGTTATTCAGCCTCCACAAATGTATCTGGCGATGAATGGTCGAAGCAAAGGTTCTTCTCATCAGAGAAGACCAATCTTGACTAATAGTCTAACCACCGCCAATAAACTGGCGATCGATACCGCCTCGCAGCACTGTGTTGATCGGTGAGGCGCCCTTGTTTCAGGAAGCGTGGAAATTTAGTTATTTTATATTTTCATTCGAATTGATAAATTATTAACAATTAGAGAGCAACAGACTAGCGATGTTCTGCTCGTAAGTGAGAATAGGTTTTGTGATGCATATTTGCATAGCATTATGATTTATATCTGATACAAGAGTAAAAAAACTGCCTTCAGCCTTTTTCTGCTATCACAGATGTTCGTAAGTTTTTCATTACTTATGCTGTACTAAGACTTTTTTCTGGCTGTAACGTAAATTATAGTTTACTTATTTACAATGCCCAATATATATATATGATTAACCGTTTATTCATTACCATGCCTTCAATGGTGGAACTCACCTGATGCAGCCATCTCACACAGTCTCGTTATATTGAGCCGTAGTCGCCTCTGATAGCAATAGCGTACGTGAAGGGATTTCTTCCGCTGCCTGGGGAGTGCGCTCGTCTTACTGCCAAGTAGTGACTCTGGAACATTAGAGTATGTAAAAAAATGCTTAGAACAGTCCTGCATTCATACATATCCAGTTCAGTCAAGTTTCTCTCCCATCTCTGCATCCAGTTTGGAAACAGTCCTAGGCGAGACACCTAACTGGAGCGATGGCCCCATACTGAGGCCGTTGTCTCGCAGGGCGATGATCTGACCCTAAAGATTAACCGAGTCTGCTGTCTATCCATGTGGACGCCAGGAGATGTGAGCCTTCATGGCTGGAAGCCAAACAACACCTCTTTTTCCGTGATTGGCTGTCTTGAAAACCTAGTTCACTCTGACTGGTTAAAGGCCAAAAAACTGAGAAACTATTACAATGACGAACAACAGTTGGCTGGATAGAGAGGAGGTGAAAAATCCAATATAACGTGGGGACTACCTCCTCTAGTTTATAGGGTTTTTATGCAGATGGATTTTCAATTATGTGTAATATAGTTCCTTTACATTATTGGTTATATATTTCTATGTGATTCACTAACCAAATGACAATGTTTCCTGTAATTGAGACTTAGTGATGTCGATTTCAGTGAACATTTATTGTACTGTAACTTATGTTGATAAAACTGTGGATAGTGCTAGCCTTTTTAAAGAATGTGGTGTGATTATGTTTTGCTTAAGGGTTTGAAGGTCAAAGTGTTAACATGTCAACTCAGAGTTCCTAGAATGACTCACAGATATCGAACGTGATATTAGCTGATACGATTACAGATATTTTCATGAGGTCGAATAGAGGTGGGAATAGAAATACCTGTCTCCTATTCTTGGGTAATATCCAGTCGGCACTGCTGATTTGATACTGTTTACCTATTTCAGCACTTTAGCATACTGTATGTTAACTAGCGACTATCATGCATAACTTCTGGCCCATACCAGCATATCATTGAATCTCTACACGGATAAAGTAGCATACATGTTCGTATAACTTGTCTCCTCCATGCAACGACAACACATGTCCCAGGTTGGCCAAAAGTAACAAGAGTATGTGCAAACATTACTTAAATTGGATGCAATAGCGTGTTTTGGTTTATCCCAACCTAAACAAGTATATTATATCCACCTACTGAGTATTCCTTACTACAAGCGACATCATATTGGTGCCTGACGCCCTAATTCCCCTCAGAGAAACCAGATACCACATGAACAACACTGTTATAGAGAAATCCGACTGCGAGAAAGATTTAGGAGTAATGATAAGTAGAATCTTAAACCAAGTAAAACAAAGTGTATTTGCTCGAAACAAGGCTAACAAAGTACTTGGGTTCATATAGAGAGTGTTAATTGCAAGACTAGCGAGGTCATCCTAAAACTATATCTTGCGCTTGGAGACCTCACTTTACTGCGGTTCAGTTATGGTCACCGTACTACAGAATGGATATAGATCCCTAGAAAGAATTCAGAGGAGAATGATAAGAATAATCCCGGCATTAGGAACCTTGAGTACTGAGACAGGTTAAAGCATCTTAATTTGCACTGACTCGAGAGACGAAGGAGGGGCGATATGATCTGGGTGTATAAATGGAAGTCAGGGCTAAACAAAGTTGACATTACACAGGTACTCAAACTATCCAACCAGAGCGGACTCAGTAGCAATGGTTTAAAATTAGACAAATTTAGATTTAGGCTCGAAATAGGTCAACATTGGTTTGGAAATATATTAGTGGACGAGTGGAACAAGCCCAAACATCATCATGAACTCGAATACGCTGGATAGCTTCAAACATAGGTTGGATGGATATATGAGCGATTGGGGTTGGGTATAAATGGGACTGCCCAGTATGGGCCAATTAGCCCGCTGCAGTTTCCTTCATTCTTATGTTCTTAATTTCTTATGTTCCTGCTGACACCACATTTTCTCATAAGAGTATTATCGTCCAATAGACAAAATATATAAACCACTGAAGCTGTGTTTCGTATTTTATAATCAGTAATAATAAAATATCCTCTCACAATGTTGAACTGCTTAGCAATCATAGTTTTGTGTTTTTTATAGGGGTAATTTCGGATTACTGTATTGGTACACTACATTAATATTACATTGCTTACAGCCGTAATCAAATGCATCTGTTAATCATTGTGTGAGAAGAGTCAACCCATCTGAAAAGAAAAATATGTTTTACACCTCGGGCTGGTGACAGTTCCTAACATTTCTGTGGGGCAGGGAAAGACTTGAGGAACAGAGCGCGGCTGGCCTATGTAAGGTAGGGTAAGTATTATTTTGGCTTATTTATTGTCTCACAACATTTGGTTAGTAATATACGAATATATAGTAATTAACCACATCAGTAATAGCAAAGAATTACTAATTTCCAATACCACATTATTCTCTTTATTACGTATTAATAGTTTGCTAAATGTTGTAGCTGGAGACAATATTCTTTGTCTCTCTCCATCCCTGTTACCACCTCTCACTCCTACTTTGCCACAAGCCCGTCACCCTACTCACAGACTTCCTGAATGCTGGCT